>NC_134266.1:22521622-22789122 GCF_031893055.1 Leptodactylus fuscus | reverse complement strand
TCTATCTATCTATCTATCTATCTATCTATCTATCTATCTATCCCCTATCATATCTATCTATCTATCTATCTATCTATCTCCTATCTATCTATCTATCTATCTATCTATCTATCTATCTATCTCCTATCTATCTATCTCCTATCTATCTATCATCTATCTATCTATCTATCTATCTCCTATCTATCATCTATCTATCCATCTATCTATCTAAAAATCTATCTATCTATCTATCTATCTATCTATCTATCTATCTATCTATCTATCTATCTATCCCCTATCATATCTATCTATCTATCTATCTATCCCCTATCATATCTATCTATCTATCTATCTATCTATCTATCTATCTATCTATCTATCTATCTATCTCCTATCTATCTATCTATCTCCTATCTATCTCCTATCTATCTATCTATCTATCTATCTATCTATCTATCTATCTCCTATCTATCTATCTATCTATCTCCTATCTATCTATCTATCTATCTATCTATCTATCTCCTATCTATCTATCTATCTATCTATCTATCTATCTATCTCCTATCTATCTATCTATCTATCTATCTATCTATCTATCTATCTATCTCCTATCTATCTATCTCCTATCTATCTATCTATCTATCTATCTCCTATCTATCTATCTATCTATCTATCTATCTATCTATCTATCTATCTATCATCTATCTATCTATCTATCTATCTATCTATCTCCTATCTATCATCTATCTATCCATCTATCTATCTAAAAATCTATCTATCTATCTATCTATCTATCTATCTATCTATCTATCTATCTATCTCCTATCTATCTATCTATCTCCTATCTATCTATCTATCTATCTATCTATCTATCTATCTATCTATCTATCTATCTCCTATCTATCTATCTTCTATCTCCTATCTATCTATCTATCTATCTATCTATCTATCTATCTATCTATCTATCTATCTATCTATCTATCTATCTATCCCCTATCATATCTATCTATCTATCCCCTATCATATCTATCTATCTATCCCCTATCATATCTATCTATCTATCTATCTATCTATCTATCTATCTATCTATCTATCTATCTATCTATCCCCTATCATATCTATCTATCTATCTATCTATCTATCTATCTATCTATCTATCTATCCCCTATCATATCTATCTATCTATCTATCCCCTATCATATCTATCTATCTATCTATCTATCTATCTATCTATCTATCTATCTATCCCCTATCATATCTATCTATCTATCCCCTATCATATCTATCTATCTATCTATCCCCTATCATATCTATCTATCTATCTATCTATCTATCTATCTATCTATCTATCTATCTATCTATATCATATCTATCTATCGCCTATCTGTCATCTATCTATCTATCTATCTATCTATCTATCTATCTATCTATCTATCTCATATCTATCTATCTATCTCATATCTATCTATCTCATATCTATCTATCTATCTCATATCTATCTATCTCATATCTATCTATCTCATATCTATCTATCTATCTCATATCTATCTATCTATCTCATATCTATCTATCTATCTCATATCTATCTATCTATCTCATATCTATCTATCTATCTATCTATCTATCTATCTATCTATCTATCTATCTATCTATCTCCTATCTATCTATCTATCTATCTCCTATCTATCTATTTCCTATCTATCTATCTATCTATCTATCTATCTATCTATCTATCTATCTATCTATCTATCATCTATCTATCTATGTATCTATCTATCATCTATCTATCTATCTATCTCCTATCTATCTATCTATCTATCTATCTATCTATCATCTATCTATCTATCTATCTATCTATCTATCTATCTATCTCCTATCTATCTATCTATCTATCTCCTATCTATCTATCTATCTATCTATCTATCTATCTATCTATCTATCTATCTATCTATCTATGGTATGATGGCAATGGTCGCCTACGAGGTTCTCCTCTTAATAATGACTACACAGATTGTTGTCTCCATCCTCATGAGTCTCACAATGTATCTTCTCCTACACACAAAGGACAATTTTTTAAGAGTCCAGTACACCATTAGGGTAAGATCACACAGGGTCTCTTGGACCGGAACCTGAGGTGGAGGCCGCCTCAGGTTCCGGTCCAAAATACGGGTAGCTGCGACTGAATGCCAGTACACTGCACCAGCATCCAGTCGCGCACTCCGCTTCAGATTAGGCCCAATGAATAGGCCTAGTTGGGAGGAAGGAGTGTCTTCAGGGCGAATCGTGAGCCGACTGAATGAACATCTCGCTTCTTTTTCCGGGAGCTGGAACAAGCCAGCTCCCATTGAAATCAATGGCGAATACGGCCTCAAAATCCTGACCAAAAAACCATGTGTGAACTTACCCTTAGTATGTTTTGAAATGTGGATGGGATTCAAAAGACCCAAAGGAAAACCCATGCAAATGAAGCAAGAACACGGATGTTGTTCTTAGTTGGATCTCACCCTTTCTGATGAGCCAGTCTGAGCCTCAGAGACATAGGAATACTTTCGAAAAAATTCAGTCCTTTAGGTCAAAAAGTCACTTATAAGAGAGGAGATTAAGTTTAAGGTCATGTACAAACCTCTTTGAGATGCTGTGGTAAGGAATATGATGGAAAGAATATATAGCGTATCATCTTATACGCCTTATATGTGAGAAAGATCAATAGAAGGATAAAAATGGCTGCCAAGGCCATGGATCCGATGAACAGCACGGCTATTTTCCAAGACGGTATCCTGCCTGAAAGTAATGCACAGTGTTAGTATGAGAGCCATGTTATTAAAGGAGAAACTTTCAGAACAGAACCCAAAAAAGTGACCAAGGATATAAAAACCCCATGGCATTGGCCAATGTACTAAATGTACTAAATGTTTTTCCTGGACTGCCCTATAAAAAGGACCGTCACTAAATCTGGAAATCCCAATGACATCCCTCACATGATGGGCGCTGTCACCCTGAGCAGTTTGGTGTATTGTTTATCCAAATCCGTTCAGCTATTCCAAAGATATAAGCCCTTGTAATGTTGATTCAAATTAGATTCTTCTAGCCTAGTAGACCCCAACACTAAAAGGGCTTATATCTTTGGAATGGCTGAACAAGTTTGCATAAACAAAACAGCAAAATGCTCAGGGTGACAGCGCCGATCAGCTGAGGGATGTCATTGGGCTTTTTTGGATCAGGTGATAGGTTCTCTTTAAATATATTCTTATAGCCCTCAGGGACTAACTGCACGGAAGTAAATAATTAAGGAAAAAGTAGACTGGTAGGAATGTTGGATAACTGGTTTTGTGCGCGCAGGTGGACAATATTACAAGACATACAGAGATGAATCATAACCTTCCAGAACATAGGTGGCCACGAATGGTGAACTATCCTCAGAAGAGACAAATGCTCTTAGGGCCAATTTTATAGGAAGCTAGGCCTATCACAATATCAGGCAAACAGGGAATGGCACTGGCGTAAGCAAAGGGATGGCAGTGGTCGCCTGAGCCCATAAACCAGAGGGGCCCATAGGTCATTGTCACTATACCAGAGGAATCACACAAAGATTCTGCATTCTGATCAATCTTCAGCTGAACAATCCACATTGCGAAGCTCTTACTGATGAGCCCCATTGTACCCTAAATGTAAAGCTAAAGCTCTGCTTCAGCTTTCCCCCCATGGTATTGGAGAGGAATTTGATGTGGAGGATAGCTTCATATTCCTTTCCATTTTGCTCTTTGTGAACAGTCCCTAAGGCTCATTAATTGACTTTGATCTCCTTTCTGATCTCAGTCTCTGCATCCTAAACTTATTCTCCCTGCCCCTCTGGTGCACTGGAGTCCGAAGATTTATCATACACAGCCTACCACTGTCAGAAAGCAGAGGATTAACTCTTTCAAGGCAAAAAAATTGCAGTTAGTCAGCAGTGTATGATGAAGGGACAGTGGATGGGAAAGATGGAAAGGTTATATGTACAGACATGTTGTGAAGAAGTCATTATGGTGGTCTGGGCCCAGGTATAGAAGGAAAGGGAAATATAAATACTGCTAAAATGTGCAGATGCGCTGTAACTGATGGTGCAGGGGGGGAGGGGCCCAACCTGAGCTTCTGCACCACGGCCCGTGAGCTCCTGGGGAAGGGGCAACAAATTAGTGGGCACTTGTAACTGGAGCCCTGGACACTGTTCGCAAAGAAAACAAAAAAGCAATGGCATAACTAGGAATGGCGGGGACCCATGGCGAACTTTTTATATGGCCCCCCCTTCCTGACCGACACCGAAGACCTCGACTGAATGACCCCCTGCCGCATTCCTGCGCGCTCTATTATGCCCCATAGTGGACCCAGTACACAGTATTATGCCGCATAATGAACACCCATGAACAATTATTATACTCAGGGGTATGAAAAGACAGCAATAACAGGAATAACTCCAGCCAGTAACGGCCTATTAAGAAAAGGAAAAAAGACGCAGTGGTAGCAGCAGTCGCCGGGCCCCTAATGTCCCGCACCCTGTGGCAGCCGCTACCCCAGTAGTTACGCCACTGAGCCAAGTAATACAATGGAAGTGGAATTTGCTAAAAAAAAGGTTTAAAGAGGTTGTCAGGATAACCCATTTTTTACCTGGGAAGTTAAACAAAACAAACAACAAAACATACTCACCTGTCCCTGATGTCCCCAGTGCTCTGGTGCCTCCCACCATGGTCTGGTCCTGCTGCTCCCAGGTTCTGTTTTGGCAGAAGTCCTTATCACATGTGACCTCTGAGGCCAATCTGTGGGCTAAGTAAAAGTAAAGGAACCTGGACACTGACTGGTGACGTCCCTTGTCCTTTCCTTAGGTTGGCCTCAGTGATAATGTGCAAGCAAGGACTTCCAACAAAACAAGACCCCGGACCCTGATGGGAGACACCGGAGCACAGGGGACAAGTAAGTATGGGCTGTTTTGTTTTGTTTTTTTTACCTTCCCCATCTTCCTACCAAAAACAATTTAACCTAGACAACCCCTTTAAGGACCTAGTGAAAAAACCAAAGGATATGACACATTGTGACTACCCAGTTCTCTCTAACTTGCACAATATAGGTGGCCCCTTGGGCCACAAAATACAGCAGAGACTTCTTTGTATATACTTACCATCTTCTGTGGTTTTCTCGCAGATGACAGAACTGAATTCACCGGCTTTGTCATAGTCAGACACATAAGCCTGAACCTTCACACAATACACGGTCCATGTCTCTAAGCCATGCAGAATTTCTGTATTTTGGGACGTATTTACAACTAAAACCTAGAAAAGCGAAGCAAAAATTAAACCAAGATACAAAATAGATGCAAAAAAAAAAAAAAGGAATTTTTTACAGGTTAAAATTCAGCACCAAAATTAATCAGACAATGTCCTGAGGCCAGGATGGGCCCGAAAACAAAGGATTATGTAGATAATCTTGTTTCCCTTAGTCCTAACAGCGGCACAATGTGGGGTATTTCGTGCCCCTGTGTGCTGGTAGGACAGGCGGAATTTTAATTAGCCATGTATTAATTTCACATGGCTTGTTCCCTTTAAGAGGGCACAGATACCTCCCCCCTGTGCGTAAATAACAAGTAATAATACATACATTCCAAAATAAACAACAATAGGGGGGGAATCCTTGTGCCGCTGTTAGGACTAAGGGAAACAAGATTATCTACATAATCCTTTGTTCCCTGTCGTCCCTACCAGCGGCACAATGTGGGGAAATAGCAAGTAATCCCCATAAGGGTGGGAGATTAAACACAAGCAGAATGTAATACAGTACGCCCGAAGGCAGTAGCTTCTGAGCCATACCGATCAAGTCGGTAGTGCTTCACAAAAGTCAATTCTGAAGACCAGGATGCTGCTGCACAAATCTGGTCCAAGGTGAGAGCCTTGACCTCTGCCCAAGAGGTCGATACTGCCCGCGTCGAATGGGCCCTTAGGACGGTCGGCGGAGGTAAGTTCTGACTCACAAACGCCAACTTGATTGCTTCCTTCACCCAGCGAGAGATGGTGGCCTTAGAAGCCTTGCGGCCTTTATGGCCCCCTACATAATTTATTAACAAGTTCTCAGATCTCCTGAAAGCGCGTGTGCACTGAAGGTAAATCTGCAGGTTCCGGACTAAATCTAGGGTATGCCACTTCTCCTCCTCAGGGGAAGTGGGCACGGGAAAAAAGGTTGGCAAGCAAATGAGCTGACTCACATTCGCCCTAGAAGAAACTTTCGGCCTGAATCCTGGCAGAAATCTCAACTGAACACGGTCTTCAAAGAAGGCAATGTAAGGAGCTTCCGATGAGAGTGCTTGAAGCTCCCCTACCCTTTTTGCCGAGGTGATAGTGAGGAGAAAAGATACCTTATAGGTCAGCCACTTTAGATCCACCTCCTCCAGAGGTTCGAATGGAGCAACACAAAGTGCCGTTAGGACCTTGCTGAGGTCCCATTGGTGGACAGGAGCAGAAACTGCTGGTCTCAGCCTAGTTGCCCCTTTGATAAAGGCGCTCACTAAAGGATCCTGAGACAACCGCCTCCCCAGATAGGCGGACAAAGCGGCTACATGTACCTTCAGGGTAGAAGCTGCAAGCCCTCTGTCTAGGCCGTCCTGAAGGAAATCCAGGATCGCCCTCACAGGGGGATCGGAGGAGTCCACTTCGTGTTCCGTGCACCAAGCCTGGAAAATATTACCGATCCTACGGTAATTCTTATTGGTCGAGGTGGCTCTGGCGCTGGCTAAAGTCCTTAGGACGCCTTGAGACAGTCCTCTATTCCTTAATAGGGACTGGTCAACCTCCAGGCTGTCAGATTGAATCTCCTCAGATCGTGGTGTCTCAGCTCTCCTTGTGTCACCAGATCTGGGAGGGGGGGAAGCCTCCAATACCTGCCTTGACTCATCCACATGAGCTGGGCAAACCAAGTCCTTTTCGGCCAGAAAGGGATTATGGCAATTCCCGAGACTTGGTCCTGTCTGATTTTCATCAATACCTTGGGTATGATGGAAACTGGAGGGAAGATGTATATCAGCCTGAACCTCCATGGGATGGACAGGGCATCCACTGCCAAGGCATTGTCCTCCTGGTACAGAGAGCAGAAGGTTTCCACCTTGGCGTTGAGTCGGGTTGCCATGAGGTCGACATCCGGAAGGCCCCATGTTTGGACAATCTGATGGAATATGTCTTGATTGAGAGACCATTCTCCTGATACAGGGATACCCCGACTCAACTGATCCGCTACTATGTTCAGGGAGCCCTTGATGTGAACAGCGGATAGGTGGGTCAGATTCTTCTCTGCCCACGTGAAGATCAAGTTCGCCTCTTTCAGTAGGGCTGGAACCCTGGTGCCGCCCTGTTTGTTCAAGTATATTACCGTCGTCATATTGTCTGACCGGACCTTGACTGCCTTCCCTTCGAGAAAGGGGGCGAAGTACTTCAGCGCCAGATAAACTGCTTTTAGCTCCTTCAGGTTGGAGGTTCCTACCTCTGGATTCCTCCACAGACCCTGGACAGTCCTGCCATCCAGGTGGGCTCCCCATCCCGAATGGGACGCATCTGTTGTCAACAGGGTCCAACGAGGTTGAACCGAGGACCTTCCGTCTTTCAGGTGTCTCCACCATCTGAGGGAAAGACGGGTACCGGGAGAAAGGCAGATCTTCCTGTGCAGTCCCCGTGGAGATCCGTTCCAGGCTCTCAACACTTCCATCTGAAGGGGACGCAAGTGCCATAAAGCCCAAGGGACCGCCTTGGCTGAAGAAGACATCAGGCCTAGGACCCGCATGGCGGTGCGAATGGTGATCCATCGGGACCTGAGAAGGCCCCGAACCGAAGCTTCTATTTTTGCTCGCCTTGGACGAGATAGGAAAATCTGCATGCTCTGGGAATCCAGAACAAACCCCAGGAATTTCTTCCGGGTGGATGGCACTATTTCTGACTTCTCCCAATTGATCAGCCAACCTAACTCCTGGAGGAAGGCGATGGCTATCTGGAGGTGGTGATGGAGAATTGAAGTAGACTGAGCTTTTATAAGCCAGTCGTCGAGGTAGGGAACCACGAAAAGGCCTTGAAGTCTGAGAGCGGCGGCAACTGGTGCGACCATCTTGGTGAATACATACGGAGCTGACGATATGCCGAATGGCAGAGCAGTGAACTGTAGGTGCTCTCTGTGACCAGCCATAAGAACGGCTATACGTAGATATTTCCTGTGTGGCGGGAAGATGGGGATATGTAAGTAGGCATCCTTTAGGTCCAGGGTGACCATGACCTCGTCGCGCAATAGGAAACTGGTTACTGAGTCTATGGACTCCATCCTGAAAGGTTTTTCCTTTATGAAGAGGTTGAGGAACCGAAGATCTATAATCATCCGCCACCCTCCTGTGGACTTTGGAACCAAGAACACGGGTGAATAAACTCCTTGACCCACTTCGGGAGGAGGGACCCTTTCCAGGGCCCCCTTTGAGAGATATTCTGCGACGGAAGCCTCCAGGCAGTCTTGTTGTAGGGCTGGTAAGACCCGCGTAGTGATGAAACGATCCACCGGAGGATGGGAGAACTCTATTGCGTATCCTCGCTGAACAACTTGAAGGACCCATGGGTCCAGAATGTGAAGATGCCATGCCACAAGGAAATTCGAAAGGCGCCCTCCTACGGGAGAGCTGGTCACAGAGAGCGGCGTCTCCTCAAAACCCCTTCTTCTTAGGGTCCTCCTTGGGGATCCCGCGACCCGCCCCCTTCGGACGGTATCTGGGGCGTCTCTGGCTTCCCTGTTGAGGCCTGTATTGAGACGTGGAGCCTCGACCCCTAGAAGGGGGAGGCCTTCTTTCTCTGGTTGCTTGTGGTAGTGATCTCCCTCTACCATCAGCCAATCCCTCCATCAGATCGTCCAGCCCTTGGCCGAAAACCTTTCCAGGTTGAAAGGGGAGGGAACACAAAGAAAACTTGGAGGCGACATCAGCCCGCCAAGGTTTGAGCCACAAGGGCCTCCTGGCGGCGGTATTGAGGGCCATGGCCTTGGAAGCCAGCTTCACCTGCTGTCTTGCCGATTCTCTCAGGAAATCCGTAGCGAGACGGATCTCCCCCATGGATGCCAGGATGTCGTCCCTGTTAACCCCGGAGTCGATATCCCGTTCCAGGCGGTCCAGCCGGGCTTGAAGCTTATCAGCTACTTCCGTTGAGGCGATGCCCACCGTCACCTGGGCTGAAGCAGACGAATACGCCTTCTTGAGCGTTGAATCCACTCTCCTATCAAGCAAATCCTGAAGATTTGACCCGTCATCGATGGGCACGACAGTGCGACGGGAAAGCTTAGAGATGGCTAAATCCACCTTGGGTGGCGGACCCCAGCGATCCAGTTGGGAGGGATCAATCGGATATACTGCTTTGAAAGCTCTGGTGGTGACGTAAGCCTTCTCCGGCTGCTTCCATTCTTGTTCCATTAGGCTGGCCATGGAGGCGTCCACTTGGAAAACCCTCCGCTTCCCAGAGGTGGACGCAGAGGCTTCCCCCTCGCCAACCTGGTCCCACGACCGGATGGCCTTCAGCAGTCTATTAGTCTTCTCCCGATGGAAAATTGGTCTGCTGGTACAGGAGGACTGATCGTCCGATGATATGGACACATCCTCCACCTGGAGGCGCTCCAGGGAGGGCAGTGAAGCAGAACGCCTTTCCACGCGCTGCTTCTTGGTGAGCTGAGCCAGTGAAGTACGGATATCCTTTAAAGAATCATCCTGCAAAAAACACAAGGATACTTAGAAGCCGGGGGGACCCTTCCCCTCTTTGCGGCAACCGTACTCACCATGTACTCCTTGACCCATGCTACCATATCACTGGTAACGGGTTCCTCCCGCAGAGGTCCCCTGCATTGCTGGCAGCGTGACCAGTCATAGCCTAAAGGCAAAACAATGACATTCAGGATACTCCCACCATTGGGAGAATTAGCAGACGAAAAAACCGCACCTACCATCAGGTAGTGGAACGTCACAATCAATGCAAGCCAGGTGTCTCCTTTTAGAAGACCTCTTCCGTCTCACTTGATCCCCGGGAGGGGTAGAAGAGGAAGACATGACAAATAGAAACTAGTTTTCAGCGATACCTAAGCATGGAATATGAAACATCAGAGGAGTACATTCAAGGAACCATATGAGGAGACTCACCCAGCTTCTGTAGACCACTTACCAACCTTCAGCAGAGTTTGCAGTAGAATAAATGCAGTTTTGAAGCGGAAACCACAAGCCACAGCGCAGAAACCAGCTAGGGATTAGACTAGCAGGCAATGAGGGATGCAACCTGCCTCCTTTTACAGCCCCATATCCGGAAGGGGCGTGGCCTTAGTCAAAAGAGCTCCGTTCCTTTTGCCCTTCATAAGACTCCTAGCCCTTCAAGTCACGCTCCCCCCTTGAGCCAACTACTTTGGCACGTACCTTAAGCTCCTGAGGACCTCCAGTGTCCAACGCTGCTGTTCGCGTGGTCCCGGAGCGGCGAAAGCCAAAAACCGGAAGTTGCCGGTGTTACATTACCAAACGACTGGCCGGAACCCTCCTACGCAGAGGAAAGGTTCCGCGAAACCGGAAGTTCCCCTCATGGAGCCGCGCGAACACGCCGACTGGCTGCGCGCGGCTCCCAAAGCCCAGCAGGACTGGATGCCGGGGAAAGGTAGAAGGATCGCGTGAGGGAGGTGGGTAAAATAGGTAACCTTAATCTTACCTATTATCTTTGCAGGACCGACACAGAAGTCCAAAGGGGCAGAGTGCATCATTGAAGACACCTGAACAGGTCTGAACAGGTAAGTACCTGAAACTTCTTCTTTACTCTTTCTCTTTAGGAGGACACAGAGTCCTCCCCACCTGTCCGATCCTTTACACAGGACAGAAAAAAACGCACAGGGGGGAGGTATCTGTGCCCTCTTAAAGGGAACAAGCCATGTGAAATTAATACATGGCTAATTAAAATTCCGCCTGTCCTACCAGCACACAGGGGCAAGAAATACCCCACATTGTGCCGCTGGTAGGGACGACAGGGAACAACAGGTAAACTTCTATGGTGGAGTGTTGTGGGCATGCTCTGTGACCTGTGCAGGGAGGAGGAGCTAAACTGCGTGACCATCACCTATTGTGATTGGTGGATCCTGTGTTATAGAGGTGTTAGCTTTCATTGTAATCCCACCTTCTGATAATAATGAGATGACTGCACCAATAATACAGCTGAGCAGTCACTACCGGCGGTGACTACATTGAATACAATCCCAGCATGGTTATAGAGGATTAATCACACATTACTTACATGTGCAGGCTCAGACTCCTTCCAGTACAGCACCTTGTAGATAAACTCCCCATATTTCTCCTTTAGTGACCCCTTATCAAACCCTACAAAGGGCCCAACGAAACTGACATCCAGATATCCCGACCTGGAGGAGACTGACACTTCTGGAGGCCCGATAATGGCTGGATGGAAAACAGATATATCAATAGAATATTCTAGAATGGTAGATTATCTATCTGTAGAACAAAAAGTACCAGCTGCACTCAAAAGTTACACACCTATGATCCAAACTAAATGAAAAACAGGGCTTCGAGGTGTATACTGAAGATGCTGCAGCGCTCATACAGCGGGGTCCTCAGTGTCAGACCCTTGCTGGTTTATATTGATCACTTCTCCTAAGGTTACGCCATCAATTATATTGCCAGGAAAACTGTTGAATGAGACCCAGATCATAACTGAATGCCTTATGTATGCAGTGTATAGGGCAGTATTATCTGGACAGTATATGGCGGTATTATGTTTGCTAAAATATCAGAAACACTGCACTGTGCATATAAAGGGGGCTGCTTTGCTTTTTTCCTAGGGCCCCCTATTTGCTATCAGACTGGCTCAGGAGAGGCGATTCCATCATTTATCAGCTATGAGTCAGGTTAAGGGGCGGCTATCTGGGCGGATGTATAATAAACAGTTAGTCACTTACTCTGTATATTAGGATCAAAAAGAAGGGTCACCCAGTCAGATTCAGTACCATTTTGCTGTGAACTGACCCGCACATAAGACCTGTATGTAATACTGGAGGCCTCGCACCGCTGCTCACGGGTTATACATATAGTCTTATAGTGATATGTGGTAGAGCTGACATCCCTGGAAAACAAGGACATATTCACATTATGTGCAGTATCCAGAGGCAAAAGTAACATACAGGACACAGGGGGTGAAACCATTATATCTAATAGATAATGTCATAGTAGATATTATATATTTAATAGAAGATTAGCAAAGAAGTACATGCAAATAATACTGAGATAGATAGATAGATAGATAGATAGATAGATAGATAGATAGATAGATAGGAGATAGATAGATAGGAGATAGATAGATAGATAGGAGATAGATAGATAGATAGATAGATAGATAGATAGATAGATAGATAGATAGATAGGAGATAGATAGATAGATAGATAGACAGATAGGAGATAGATAGATAGATAGATAGATAGATAGATAGATAGATAGGAGATGATAGATAGATAGATAGATAGATAGATAGATAGATAGATAGGAGATAGATAGATAGGAGATAGATACATAGATAGATAGGAGATAGATAGGAGATAGATAGATAGATAGATAGATAGATAGATAGATAGATAGATAGATAGATAGACAGATAGGAGATAGATAGATAGATAGATAGACAGATAGGATATAGATAGATAGATAGATAGATAGATAGATAGATAGATAGATTTTTATATTTATTATTAATTATTATTATTATTATTATTATTATTTATATAGCAGTATTAATTCCATGGTGCTTTATATTTGGGGTTTTACATACGATACACAAAATATACAGGTAAATATAATACTAACAGCGATCGGCTGACACAGTGGGGTAGAGGGCCCTGCCCGCGAGGGCTTACAGTCTATGGATAGATAGATAGATAGATAGATAGATAATAAATGGGTAGATAGATCGCCTCCCAACCCTGCCCCCTCCCACCCGCCCTTTTTTTTTCCCTTCTTTCTCTCTCTCTCCTTCTACTCTTCTAATTTTACCCTCACTGGTTCCTCCGGGGATCCTCCCTGGTGGTTCTGTGTCCTTAGGTGTTTATTGTTTACATTTGTGTTATCTTGTTTTGTCTAATCTGTCTTATTTGTTTCCTTACATCTTTGGGCGATTGTTGGCCCTGATGTTTGTTCTTGCCTGTTTATAAAAATTGCCAATAAAATTTAGAATTCTAAAAGATAGATATGAGATAGATAGATAGATAGATAGATAGATAGATAGATAGGAGATAGATAGATAGATAGATAGATAGATAGATAGATAGATATGAGATAGATAGATAGGAGATAGATAGGAGATAGATAGATAGATAGATAGATAGATAGATAGATAGATAGATAGATAGATAGGAGATAGATAGGAGATAGATAGATAGATAGATAGATAGATAGATAGATAGATAGATGATAGATAGATAGATATGAGATAGATAGATAGATAGATAGATAGATAGATAGATAGATAGATGATAGATAGATAGATAGGAGATAGATAGATAGATAGATAGATAGATAGATAGATAGATAGGAGATAGATAGATAGATAGATAGATAGATGATAGATAGATAGATATGAGATAGATAGATAGATAGATAGATAGATAGATAGATGATAGATAGATAGATAGATAGATAGATAGGAGATAGATAGATAGATAGATAGATAGATAGATAGATAGATAGATAGATAGATAGGAGATAGATAGGAGATAGATAGATAGATAGATAGATAGATAGATAGGAGATAGATAGATAGATAGATAGGAGATAGATAGATAGATAGATAGATAGATAGATAGATAGATAGATAGATAGATAGATAGATAGGAGATAGATAGATAGATGATATGAGATAGATGATAAATAGATATACGGTAGATAGATGATAGATAAATAGATGACAGACAGAAACTACAAGGTCACCTACATTCTATACTGTACGGTGTAGGTCACGTCACCAGTCAGGTCAGCCGGCCGACTCCATCGCAAAGTATTCCTGAAGTTGAAGGAATCCATGGTGACATTAATGGGAGCTGGAGGAGCCCCGGAGCCTGTCATACAAACATATTATGTATTACTTATCAAAAATACAATGGATTTATACCCAAAATGTATCAAAATGTGCTAAATGTCTCAGAATGGTGTACATGGAATAATATATTTGGTGAAACTCTACAAGATACGTTAAACAGTTTCATCTTCCTTAACCCTTTCATGATCGGATTAGTTTATAGAAATATTTTGTGCAAAGAAATTGCTGCATTTTAGGACTTGTCTTAGTCTCATGTCCTTTTCCATTAGGCTTTTCAAAACTGTCAAAGAAAGTGCAAAGGCAACCAAATATACACTACTACCTATATACATAGTGACCACCAGGGGCATTACTAAGCCATGCCTGACGAATGGAATATTGGAAGAGTCAGCCTTGGTGGGGGCCACCTAAAACTACAAGTTAGTTGGGGCCACTGTGGTGAAAAGGGCCACTGTGGAGCATATTATACTGTGTGTGGGTCACTGTGAAGTATATTATACTGTGTGCGGGCCACTGTGAAGCATATTATACTGTGTGTGGGCCACTGTGAAGCATATTATAATGTGTGGGGTCCACTGTGGAGCATATTGTCCTGTGTGGGGGCCACTGTGGAGTATATTATATTGTGTGTGCGGGGGGGGGGCACTGTGGAGCATATTATACTGTGTGGGGCCACCATGGAGCATATTGTACTGTGGGGGGAACACTGAGAAGTGTATTATACTGTGTGGGGCCACTATGGAGCATATTACACTGTGTGGGGCCACCATGGAGCACATTGTACTGGGGGGGGACCACTGAGAAGTGTATTATACTGTGTGAGGCCACTGTGGAGCATATTATACTGTGTTGGGACCCCTTCACTTTTCACACCAGACTCCATCAGCCAAGCACTATTATTACAGGCACATGGTGATTATAACACAGATGCTGTCCAATGTCTTTAGGGGGCGTTCACACTACCGTTGGATCCTGTCAGCAGTGTCCGTACAAGATTTTAGCAATGGACACTAGCTGGTTCTTCTGAAATTTCCATTCATTTCAATGAGATTTTATGTTGTGTCCGTTTACACCCTTGTCCATTTTTTCAAGCAGACAAAAAATCCTACGTGCAGGACTTTTCTGTCTGTTTGAAAAAACGGACAGCAAGTGTCCATTATTTTTTTAACATTGAAGTCTATGGGCAACGGACTTATAACAGACAGTAACTGATAGCCATCAGTTACTGTCCCTTTGTGTCTGTTATGATAGGCATCCGTTTTTTTTTTTTGTTTTTTGTTTTTTTTTAAACAGACACCTTATGAACGGAATCCAACTTAGTTATGCCACTGCTCACAATTTTTTTTTTCTGCCAACTAAGGGTGCCAGGGCTCTTTTTTATTATTGGAAGACCTGATGTTTTTATTAGAGCCATTTAATCGCTTTTTATAACTTTTTTTTGTGGTGGACAGACCCATGCCGGGCACCGACACGTGTGCCATAACACAGGCAGATGTTACAGAGGAATGAAGCCTATGAGTGACTGCTGTAAAAAGGCATATAAGGCATGTACGTCTATACCGTAGGTTCAATGAAGCTGAGCTGCAATACCAGACCCAACCTTTGAACAGGTGTGGCACTGTTTTTGGAAGTAAGCAGCCATGTTTTTCAAACCCTATAGTTATCCCCTAAGTCAGCTCTTGTTTTGCTGAGGCGTAAACTATATCATCTTATCGCTGTTGTTTACTTGCCCTTCATGATCCGTGTGAACTGAGTCTGACAACACAAGCTATGCAGGAATGTCTCCGTAGCCATAACCATCACACTTTACTTCCCACAGGGACAAAGGTTAACCAATAACTATGATTTTTGCACTGGTGTAACTATGGGGGTCACATCTATGATAGGGACAAGAAGCCGCGTTCAACTTGAATCTGATAACTCGCTGCACGGTGATAACTTGGAACAAAAGTCATTAAAAGCTACGGAAAAAAATCAGGTTAAAGCGATTAGCGACTGCTTACGTAATGTGTGAAATGTCACATTGAATGTGGCAACAATTGTATATGAGGACTTGTTTTTTGCTGGATAAGTTATGTTTTTATTATTACTAATTTGGAATATATATATATATATATATATATATATATATATATATATATATATATATGTGATTTTATGTGGGGGTAACCTGAGGGGGGGGGGTATGAAATGGTGGGGGCAAGAATTTCTGGGGGCAACCTATTGTACACAAATATTGTATGGGGCTTCTAGGGAGCTATTACACTTTGTGAGAGCCCCTGAGGAGCATTATACTACGTGGGGGGCCATTGAGGGAGCATTATCATTTGTGCAGGTCAGGTATTTCTATGTGGTAGTGATGGGGGTCCACTTATGAAATCTTTGCACTGGGACCACCAATTTATTAAAACAGCTCTGAGTTTTATATGTGTTTTTTTTTTTTTTTTTTAAATAAGTGGACGTCTACATGTCCGGTATAGACCTCTGAAGATTACTAATGCCTTGGTTCCTGGAAAAACCACATCCATTACGTATGCACAGGAAGCATTGTGTCGTCGTCATTACTACTGGTGAATGTTTTTTGCTGTTTTTTTACTAAATTAGTTTTTGGTTTTGATAAACCTCATTGATAATTGAAGTAGATGGGATATTTAGGAAATCTACTCCGTACCTCTGGGTTACTGCAATGTAGCTTGAAAGAGATGAAAACCTCTCAAGATAAAAGATACGGGACTATCTATGGGGTGACGCGGCAGGGCTCTTACAGCTGGAGGTTACGTCTCTTTCTTAGGGCGGGTTCACACCTGCGCCCGAACTACGTTTTCAGGTTTCCGACAAACCTGGCAGACAGTGTCCGGCCGTGAGTGCCTGTGAGCGTTTTGTGCTCACCGTGGCGAAATGTTTTTGTTTTTTTTTAACCGGACACAACGTCGGACGTGCAGGACAAAAAAAAAACAAAACAGTTTCGCAGCAGAGAGCACAAAACGCTCACGGCCGGACACTTTCCAAACCCATTCAAATGAATGGTTTTGAAAAATGACTACAGGTTTCCATCTTCTGGGACAGTTTCGCTTTTAGACAAATTTAATAAATCTGCCCCATTGTCCTCTATGACCCCCTGATGACACCCAACCAGATGTGAGGGAACACGAAGCTCTATTAGGAAATTCAGACCCTCGTTTCTGCATCGCAAGGCCTTAGAATCCGGGCTCCACCTGTAAACATGTATATTATGTCACTAGGACATGCCAAAAGTTTGCTGAAATGACTATCTATGAAGAGCGGTATTTTTAACGCCAGTCTCCATACCCTCAGTGCCAGCGGAGGGTGCGCCGTATCTGTGCCAAGGCAACGCTGTGCCTGGTATTAAATATAGGCCGGCACACAACACCCAACCTCATTTATGCCGTTTTTTAGGCATAAATTATGATAAATCAGCGTGGGCGGCGGCCTCACCCCATACACACCCCATGCCCACACTCTCTTGTCGGGAAAGCAGCATAGATTATACAAAAATACCACTTGCGGCAATTTATGTCGTAACTGGTTTTTAAAATCTATTTTGATCCTAGAAAATGGGCGTAAAATTATAACAAAAGAATTTAACTCTTTCTTGTCGTTCTTTTTTTAAAAAAAATTCATATCTGTTTCTAGGAAAGCTAGGTTAGCGGGTACGTGCAGCTTTTCTAGAGACGAAAATGGCGATTTCAACGTATGTAGGTAGGGTATAGACGGGGATAGTAATTTGGGGGGTTGTAGTTTGCCTGATTGTTGGGGTGTCCCTAGTACTGGTTTTACACCGTGGCCAGGGGGTTTCATGTTCAAGGTTAATTTTAAGAAGACCACCTCTTGTTAAACAGGGCAATACATTTGTTAGGGGTACTCCGGCCATAAGAAGTTACCTCTTATCTACAGAATAGGGCCCGACTTGATGATCAGTAGGAGTCTGACTAGTGGGGCACCCACTGATCGGTGGTTGTAAAGGGACTTCACTGCTTCCAATCAATATGGCTACTGATGACAGAGTACAGGTAGCCCAATGGATCGGAGGAGTGCATTATCAAAAACCGCCTCCGTTCAACCTTGAGTGCCAAATTCTTCATTATGCTTCGTTCTCACTTGCGCCCAGTGTCCGGTGTGTGCATTGCGCCAGGTTTCCATCTTCAGCCCCGGTGAAACTGGACAGGGTACGGAAACCCCCAGGTCATCTTTAAAACCCATTCACTTGAATGGGTTTGTAAAGGTGACCGCCGGTGTTCGCCTACTGCCTGCCTGACACAAAGTCCTGCATGTACCATACAAGTTTCGCCGGGGCTGAAGACGGAAACCCGGCGGAATGCACACACCAGACACCAGGCGCAAGTGTGAACGCCCCCTCTGATTGGCAGAGGTCTCAGCAGTAAGTTCCTTAAATTGGGGTGTAACTTGGTGTCAGAATCCCCCTTTAATACAATCTTAAACCTAGCCTACACCGGCAGAATTTTTTAAAAATTATAATTTTTTTGCTTTTTCTATCATTTCACAAACCTAATAATAAACAATGTAATAACCAAGGTCGAAGCTGCACCAAATGTATCACAATTTCGCATACTTTATGGTTAACTTAGCGCACTTTACAACTCTTACCAACTTTTAGAAACTTGCGAAAGCATCAAAAGTACATAATCAATATGCCACACAACATAAATATTCATTTTTAGCGCTATTTGTCGCATATTTTCCTGCATTTCTCTTAGTAACTCCCTCTTTATGCTCATGTAAGGTGGACGAGGCTGAAATCTAGTGCATTTCCTACAAAGGGACAGCCCGTCATATGTCCCCTGTAGCCACCGCATGACTGAAGCGCAGTCTACGTGACAGGTAATGCGCCCTCATGTAGGTGCGTGCCATGTAGTAATAATAATCAACTTACCAGGGATCCAGCAGCAGATAAAGATAAGGAGCCCATAGTAATAATCCATGGTGTGGGGTCCAGCGGGCGGCCAGGGTGTCACATTATGGATTAACACCCTTCGTCATGACACTCGTTGACTTCCTCATTTTTCAGCTATGGGGAATGTACACAGTTACAGGAAAATACTACAAAGCAAGTCATAAGAGGGAGGAGACTGCTGACGGCTGCTGCAAGCTCCTGTGCAAGCAGCCCACAGGTTGTGCAAGCCTAGGCGAGAGCATGGAGAAGTCTCATAGTGATATATAGCCATCCTGGACAAAGAGGTCCTTGCACGTGTTTGGGTTCTTCCTACTTTCCAGCAAGGTCTACGTGCGATAGAGGCAGAACCTACGACTGCTATGAGGCCATTAGAGAGAAAGGGACACGGACCTTTTTGGTTTCACCCTCTTGGGGTACACAACCAATGCAAGAGCCATAGCTAGTAGGGATGAGCTTGAGATTTCAGGATCGATTCTAAAATCCAACTTCCCATCATTTTCCAGCCGATCACGATCGTGAAAATTTACTCTATCGCCAATCGGAATCAGATTTATTTCGATCCCAATCGCTCAACCTTAGTCAATGCTTCTCTATGGGAAAAGTCACTTTTAGGGTTGAGCTGATCTTGAGATTTCAAAAATCCGATTTCCAATAATTTTCCCGCCGATCGTGAAATTTGCTCGATCGCCGATCGGAATCCGATCTTTTCCGATCCCAATTGCTCAACCCTAATAGCTAGACTTTCTTTCACCCAGGGCAAAGATTCGGTGCAATACCCTAAACCCTGTGTCTAAATGTCCTGGCCGAGACAAACTGGTTTGTTGTCACCGCCACTGGCACTGAGCAGCTGGAGCACATGCCCTGTAAAGGTGGCAGCCATACAATACTGAGCAAAGGTTTTAGGCAGGTGCGGGGAAAATTCTGCAAGGTAAGAAAGTTTTCAGAAATAGAAGGGTTAATAGTGTACTTTTCTCAATTAACAAACTGAAGCAAATGTAAATCCCATCAATATTTGGTGTGACCTTTGCTCTTTCCCTTCCATCAGTTCTTCTCGGTACTTGCAGACAGTTTTTGGCAGGACTCGGCAGGGAGGTTGTTCCCGCCATCTTGGAGAACTAAGCTCAGATCTTCTGTGGATGTTGCTTGCTCCAGTCTGTCTGTCTCTTCATGTCATCCTAGACAGACTGGATGATGTTGAGATCAGGGTTATATCTGTGAGGGCCATATCATCACTTCCAGGACGCCAAAGGGCAAAGGTCGCATCAAATATTGATGGGATTTATATTTCTCTTTTCATTTTGATAATTGCCAATTATAAACTATAAACCCTTCTATTTCTTAATGCATTCGTACATTGCAGCATTTTTGTCCATGCCTGTCTAAAACTTATGCACAGTACTGTACACATAAGATAGAACTAGGTTGATAGTTGACCTACTATTGAACAAATAATCACCTGGTTAAAGACTACAGGGCATACACATCTGCAGTCCATATCGGCTGGTACAGACTGGCCATACATATTTAATGATACCGAGTTAAAGGCAAAGAATTTTTCTGGGAATGTCCCTTAAAGGTCAGATTGTAGGTGGACAATTTTATGGTGACATAAGCTCTACTGTCCGGCTACGGGACAAACTCTTGAAACACAGTTGACGTCTTTCATGGCAGTGTGTCATCAGTCCCAGAAGAAGATGTCCCGAAGAATATGGACTCAGAAGTGATGAGGAGACCTAGGAAATCTCAAAGTCTCTACTTTACAATAGACTAAAATAACATGACATGAAAAAAGTTACGACAGTAGGACAGACGTAGAGAGACCATATACATGATATAGCTGATGGACAAACACGGATATCTGCAGAATCGGACTGAGGTTCTTTGGGCCCACCAGATAACATTACTCTAGGTCAGGGGTGAACCTGGGCTTTCTGCCACCTGAAGCGGACATCAGAAAGCCGCCCCCCCCCAGGAGGGGCAGAGCTGAGAGGGCGGGGTCACAAGAAAGGGGCGGGTCGAGCGGAAAGGGGCAGGGCCGAGCAGAGCGAGCGGCATTCGCAGGCAGAGAGCAGGCAGGGAGAGGACCTGCTCTCTGCCTGAGTGTGAGGGGCGGCCACTGGAGCAGCGCTGCGTCCAGCAGGGCCGCCCCAATACACCGCTCGCTTCCCGTGTCAGGCTGCAGAAACGGTGACGATAAGCCAGTCCAGGACAGCTTGTCCTGGACTGGCTTAGGTCAGCAAAAATGCCGCCCTCCCCAGGGGCCCCGGCATAGCGCCGCCTGAAGCGGTCACTTCAGGTCGCCTCATGGGAGGTGCGGCGCTGCTCTAG
Organism: Leptodactylus fuscus; assembly: GCF_031893055.1. Classification (NCBI taxonomy): domain Eukaryota; kingdom Metazoa; phylum Chordata; class Amphibia; order Anura; family Leptodactylidae; genus Leptodactylus; species Leptodactylus fuscus. The sequence continues at coordinate 22,767,785 of NC_134266.1, read as the reverse complement.
GTCCACACTCCAACAATCCCTAGGAAATAGATCATAGTATCCTTCAATTATGGGTGTCCTCAGCCGGACTACTATTGTGTTAGTGGTTCGACCTACTAGACCAGGGGTAGGCAACCTTTTCTGTTCGGCGTGCCGATTTAAATTAAAAAATCAAAGATGAGGTCCTCGGAGTGCCGGGCAATAATTGTAAAGCTGACGACACCTACACTAAAGTCATATAGCACAAACCACAACATAGGGGTGCTGTCATACTGCGCTCCCAGCCACATGCTCTTACCACTATTTGCCTGGATACACATGTTCTTTTCCTTTAGAAGCAATGTAAGTACATGTGTAACCCACAATTAGTGGTAATGTATGTGACTGGGAGCAGAGTGAGGTCATACCTGTAAAGATCTGACACACAATGTATCTGTATGCTCCATCCAGTCCTTGGCCGTTAGTAACTTCAGTTTTCTGTAAGGGAGCGTTCACACTACCGTCGGTGTCCGACAGCTAGTGTCCGCTGCTAATGTCCGTTCAAAATCTTGTGCGGATATTAGTATTGGACTCTAGCTGTGTCCGTGACATTTTGCATTGATTTAAACGGACACCGGGTGCGTTCTTTTACTGTCCGTGCCTGTCCTTAACCGTCCGTTCACAAAGATGTCCGACTTTTCAAGCGGACAGCAAAACCCGACATGTAGGTTTTTCTGTCCGCTTGAAAAGTCGGACATCTTTGGGAACGGACACTTAAGGACACCCACGGACAGTAAACGAACGCACCCGATGTCCACTTAAATCAATGCAAAATGTCACAGACACAGCTAGTGTCCGATGCTAATGTCTGCACAAGATTCTGAACGGACATTAGCAGCGGACACTAGCTGTCGGACACCGACGGTAGTGTGAACGCTCCCTAAGTGAAACGCAGATTAATTTGTCACTTTTAGTTCCTGGCGGTGCAGTAACAGCAAAACCCCAGCCAGGAATTAATGGGTGTCACACTTTCAACAAAGTGGCCGCACTGGTGCCCAGGAACTGGATTTGGCTATAATTGCATCTAGTTACAGTGTCACCACCCAATAGAATCACCCTAAGGCCGAGGCCACACATTACAAAAATGCAGCTTTTTTATTGCAGATTTGGCTGCGGTTTTCTTTCCGTCAAAGCCAAGAATGGCTAGAAAACGAATGGGAAATATATAGGAAGCTTCTTATATGTCTCCCTCCTGCTCAATCTACTCCTGGCTTCGGCTCAAAAAAAACAGCAAAATCTGCAACGAAAAAAAGCTGTTTCTGCAACGTGGGGCTTTAGCCTAAGGCCTCCACGTTGTTGGAACACAGCTTTTTTTGTTACATATTTTGCTGTGTTTTTCTGAGCCTAAACCAGGAGTGGATTGAGCAGAAGGGAAACGTATAAGAAGATCCCTATATATTTCCCACTCCTTCTGTAGCCATTTTTAGCTTTGGTTGAAATAAACCGCATCAAAATCTGCAACAAAAATGCTGCATTTCTGCAATGTGGGGCCTCAGCCTTAGGCCTCCTGCATACAAATGGCACACGTGGTTTTCACTGACCTATACATTTAAAATGAATTGACAAGGCTGCAAATGCAGACAGATATAGGGGATGTATAGGACAGATATAGGTGATGTATAGGACAGATATAGGGGATGTATAGGACAGATATAGGGGATGTATAGGACAGATATAGGGGATGTATAGGACAGATATAGGGTAGGTATAGGACAGATATAGGGGATGTATAGGACAGATATAGGGGATGTATAGGACACATATAGGGGATGTATAGGACAGATATAGGGTAGGTATAGGACAGATATAGGGGATGTATAGGACAGATATAGGGGATGTATAGGACACATATAGGGGATGTATAGGACAGATATAGGGGATGTATAGGACAGATATAGGGGATGTATAGGACACATATAGGGGATGTATAGGGCACATATAGGACCTGCTCCATAGTTTTCAGCTCTTCAATTTGGCCCAGATACAGAGCCACAAAAAGAATGGCTGTATATATGGGTGAATTGAAATATATAGGTCTGTACTTTATCCGCAGTTGTAGATAAAGAGTCTGGTCATGTGCATTGCAGGTTACAACTCAATGTGCCTCATATTAATAGCAGTTAACCCCATCATGTCCCTCACATTAACCCCCTGTGTGCTTTACATAAGGGACACTGATATGTGAGACATATGGAGGTAATAAGTGAACATCTTCAGTATAAAGGTCCTTCATTAGTACCCCCATATGTCTCACATATCAGTAACCCTTATGTGAGCCACACAGGGTTAATGTGAGGGACATGATGGGGTTAACGGTTATTAATGTGAGGCACATGGACTAAATTAATAACCCCAAATGCCTGAGAGTAATAGGAATAGTCAGTAACACACACGTACCTGGTGTTGTGTTTACTTTCACTTTGCTTCCTCTCCTCCTCTCCTCCTCAGGGCTGCAGACGGCAGGAGCTCCTCCTCACATGTAGCAGCAGGTCCAGGGAACCCTTATCCTGTGCAGTGAGAGGCTCACCTGTGATTGGTGGGCAGGGAGAGAAGGGGGCGTGTCCTAGACAGCAGCTGTACCAGAGCACTGAAGGGACGCTCTCTCTCTCAATTTTAATGTGAAGTCTAAGGCTGGCGCGCGCACGCACGCACGCACGCACGCACGCACGCACACGCACACACACACACCTGTTTAACCCATTGATTTCAATGTGTAGTGCGCGTAAGCTGGCACCCATTGAAGTCAATGGGATCTGTTTTGAAGCACCTCACTCTGACACGTGTTTACATGTCAGAATGAGCGGCGCGTTACTCTGTGGAAACGGAGCCTTAACCAAACACAAACCTTACACTGGCCTTATACATTGTATATAGACATAACCCACCAATTCCAAGGGGCCCCGCTGGCTAATATGCTTGGGGCCTCCTGACTCTCCCCCAACATAAGATGATTTCAAAGGTGAAATGTTATAGATTTATCTGAATGCCGGAACTGCATGCAAATATAGTGACCTCTGGTAGAAGAGACAGTTTGCAGATATGTAAATGAACCTTATTATAGTTGTGCAGAATCAGATTTGCATATGAAAATGAATCCGACATTCATGATACAAAATAACATGGCAATGACGGACACATACTGTACATAGATAGATAGATGATTAAAGGGGTATTTTAGCAGGGTGGCAAAGTCTAACAAACATAAATTCCACCATTTTTCAGGCCACAATGTTCCAGAATTTGCTGGGATTGTTACCAAAAATTGAGACAGCCCCACCAAATTCTAGACAGATCATAAGTATACAATCCCTCCTCTAGCACCACTATTGCTGAAGGATAGTGCAATAAGTAAGCATTATGTAACCGCGGCGTGTTACAGTAAGTTGACACAATAGAATAAAAAACTGGGAGTGACATTTTATACAGCTTTATTATTACATAAGGGTTAAGAAACACAATTAAAAAAAACCCCCAAAAAAACAAGACGCCCCCTGGTGTAATTCAATTACACTACCAGAGTCAAGTAGAAGCAGACAGGACACTACAGAAGAGACTCTCTTTGGCAGCTGTGCCACTCATTGGAGGTTATCGCCTTCTAGATTTGCTGCCCTGAGGGATACTATGGTCTATATTATAGGTGTTGTTGGAGGGTGGGCCTCCAAAATCGAATTCCAATATTTTGTTCCCCGAGCCACTTACTGTAGTTCTGACTTTCACCTTGTGACTTGGTCTCCATCATGCTGGATAAAGCATTGGTCATCACTAGAGATGAGCGAGTAGTGAAATATTCGAGATTCAATATTCGTTTCAAGTAGAGCCTCAATATTCAACTACTTGATCGAATATCGAATCTCATTATAGTCTATGGGAAAAATGCTCGTTTCAGGGGGAACCATTAAAGGAGAGTCACCAAGTCCATGAGTAGCAGGAGGAGAGTGTTGAGGAGCAGCAAAGTGCAGTTAAAGCGCATGGACCCCATAGACCAGGGGTGTTCACACTTTTTCAGCATGTGAGCTACTTCCTAAACTGATTAAGGCAAAAGTTCTACTACCCACTTCTTGTGGGCGGTGCCAGGGCGGGTCTGTGGGCGGGGCCGGCATGGGCCTGCGGGCAGGGTGGGGCGTGTCTGTGTGCGGGGCCGGCTTGTGGGCAGGGTCGACGCGGAGCGTGACAGCAGGAGACAGCGGCGTTCTGTGGCCGCCCAGGGATCCCCGGTGTCTGCTTTTTCACAGCGCAGGCTGAGAGTTATCTCTGGACACTGTAAGGCTGGGGCTGTGGCAGCCCCACCTGCCAGTGTCCGGAGATGACTCTCAGCCTGCGCTGTGAAGAAGCAGCCCCCCCGGCTCCCTCCATCCCTAAGAGTGGGGAGCGCGTCATCCCCCGGAGCTGCTGCTGCCCGGCCTGCAAGTGTTCGGAGTGCTTGTTCACAGCGCAGGCTGAGAGTCGACTCTCAGCCTGCACTGTGAACAAGCAGACACCGGGGATCCCTGGATGCATCCCGCGATCGACCCATACGACCTTCGCGATCGACCGGTAGATCGCGATCAATGTATTGGGTCCATGTATTTGGGAAGGGGGGGTCTATGACCAGCCGCAATAATAATGTATAGAATCTCCCATAAAATAGTGAAAAAAACGCAGCAGCTGCTGCATTTCCCCCCTCGGCTTAAACTTGAGTCAATAAGTTTTCCCAGTTTTTTTGTGGTAAAATTAGGGGCCTCGGCTTATATTCGGGTCGGCATATACTCAAGTATATACAGTATATTGTAGTTACAATCCAGAGGGACATGAGTGGTTTATCCCCCCCCACCCACCACAAAGAATGATGGGACTGTGGTCCGCCTTGCCTTCTTTGCCTCTTCCCCTTTACCTTGCCCACCCCAATTGCTTCTCCTTTTTACGTCAATTTAGAAGATGTTTTAGTTTATTTTTATACCTTTGTTTTTTTTTCTGAAAATGTTAATATACTCAAGATTGAAAAAAAGAAGACCCAAGTTCTATCATCTATAGATCATTCTGTTGCACTCTTGGTGTATGTTCATTTTTTGCTTTGTTCTTTATTCCGTTGTTTTCCTGTTTTAGTAAACTGTGGAGAAAAAAAAAAGTTACTCCTCTGATGTGTAGATAAGCTTTAAAGTGAACCTTTCATCACTTCCAACTCTTTGGATCCTTCAATGGCCGCTGCTTCACTGATTTCGGTGCAGTTGGCATTTTTTCTCTAGCCCCCACCATTCCTGAGCTACCATTTCCTAGGCTCTATACTGTCAGGTGGACTAGGAAAGATAGTTTAGGACCTCCCACCTGACGGTACAGAGGCTACTTAGCATATTGGGTGCTGAAACTAATAGAAATGATTGCTCAGGAACGGTGCGGGCTAGAGAAAAAATTCTAACTACGCCAGAATCAGTGGAGAGGGGGCTATTAAAGATGCAAATAGTTGGAGTTTATGAAGGTGATAAAAGGTCACTACCCCTCCTAAATAGTGTTGGGGGGATTTATTAATAATATCCTAAAGCTAAACAGGATAACACAAGACCAGACAAGCCGAAACTGCATTCAAGTTATCCATGGCACGCGCCGTATGATACACATGGAGCACATAATGACCCTTTATTAGAGGTTGTGGGAAGGAATTAGACGGAAAGGATATATAGCGTATCATATTATATACCTTTATTATGATAAGGGTCAAAAGAAGGATGAAGACGGTTGACAGGGCCATGGATCCAATAAACAGCGCCACTATTTTCCATGACGGCATCCGGCCTAGAAATGGTGCAGAAGGTTAGTGTCAGTACCATGTTAGAAACATAGAAGATTGAACACAGAACACAGATTATATCTTGGCATAGACATGTGAATATCCCAGACCTGTATACATTCACTTACTGGAGATTTCCAAACTACATCTGCTGGAAGTTTGTTCCAAGGCTCAACTACTCTCTAAGTGTAATAATAATTCCTGACATTGCTACTGATCCTCCCCTGAAGAATTTCAGAAACGTTCAAATCAGAACTCAGATGATTGAAATTCAGACAGTAATACATAGCGAATGTGATGTACAGTATACAGATACAGATGTGCAGTATACATATATACCATCACTTAATCCTATTACTATTATAAATGTGAAAGTTTGTGAGTTTGTGGGTTTGTGTGTTTGGATGTTTGCATGTTCGGATGTTTGTTCCTCAATCACGGAAAAACCGTTCCACCGATTTGGCTGAAATTTTCCACAAACATAGTTAATACACCCGATTAAACAATAGGCTACTTTTTGTCACAATAGCGCACATACGTTTTTCCCAGGACCCCCACAAAACCCAAACTCACACCACTATCTCTGCAATCTCACACACTTTGGACCCCGATTTGGCTGAAATTTTCCACAAACATAGTCCCTACACTCGATTGCGCAATAGGCTACTTTTCGTCACAATAGCGCACATACGTTTTTCCCAGGACCCTTTGGATGTTCGGATGTTTGGCGGTCAATCACGCAAAAAACGCTCCACCGATTTGGCTGAAATTTTCCACAAACATAGTTATTACACTCGATTAAACAATAGGCTACTTTTCGTCACAATAGCGCACATACGTTTGTGCCAGGACCCCCACAAAACCCAAACTCACACCACCATCTCTGCAATCTCACACACTTTGGACCATAGCAAGCCACAAAATTCATATTGCCCTCTACAGCCTCGCCCCTAACCCCACACAGTCTCATATACATATACTTTACCACTTTGCCCCTCACCTTAACGATACTCCAGGAGGCTCTCTTTAACGCTCCGGAGCAGCCATGTTTGCCCCCACCACTCTGACAATCCGCGACACCACCCACCCATGTCAATGCCCCTAGGCGGTCTAATAAATGCAAAAAAAAAAGTTTAAAAAAAGTAAAAAAAATATAAAAAAAATAAATAAAAAGGATTAAAAATTCAAATCACCCCCCTTTCCCTAGAACACATATAAAAGTAGTTAAAAACTGTGAAATACATACATGTTGTTAGGTATCCGCGCGTCCTAAATCGCCCGCTCTACAAAGTTATACAAATATTTTTCCTGTTCGGTAAACGCCGTAGCGGGAAAAATGGTCACAAGTGCCAAACTGCCATTTTTTCACTGTTTTGATTCTGCTAAAAATTTGAATAAAAAGTGATCAAAGCAATAACATTTCCTAAAAATGGTAGAACTACAAAGTACACCCGTTCCCGCAAAAAAAGACGCCCTATACATCCCCGTACACGCAAGTATAAAAAAGTTACGGCTGTCGGAATATGGCAAGTTTTCAAAAAATAATTTTTTAACACAGTTTTGGATTTTTTTTTAAGGGGTCAAAATGTAAATAAAACCATATAAATTTGGTATCCCCGGAATCGGAACGAAACACAGAATACGGGGGACATGTCATTTTGGTTGCACAGTGAACGCCGTAAAACCAAAGCCCGTAAGAAAGTCACAGAAATGCATTTTTTCTTCAAATCCACCCCATTCTGAATTTTTTCCCTGCTTCCCAGTACATTATATAGAATAATTAATGGTGGCATCATGAAGAAAAATTTGTCCCAGGAAAAATTAAGACCTCTTATGGCTCTGGGAGCGGAGAAATAAAAAAGTTATGGGGTTTAGAAGGAGGGGTGTCAAAAACGAAAATCAAAAAATGCCATTGGCGGGAAAGGGTTAACTTCAAATACTTCTGTCCCAAAGTCACTATGTAAAGTTTCTCACAACACCGTATATATAGCAGCTCAAATACAAAGTAACTCCAACACAAAAGTCTCACGTATTCTCTGAATTACAGAAACAACAAGATACAAAGTTACATTTCATATCCCATCCCTTATACACACTACGAAAACCTTACCCCCGCCTGTATATACCCACTTCTACAATCACCGCAGACGAAGTCGCGGGTACCAGCTAGTGCTGAATATGTGGGACTATAGAAATAGTAAAATTAGACTAGAAGGAATGTTAGGAGAGCCTAAATTTGGAAGAGGTTAATGTCCTTCCAAAATACTGGGGAGAATCACAAACGTCATTATCTATCTATCTATCTATCTATCTATCTATCTATCTATCTATCTATCTATCTATCAATGCAGTGTGTGAGACCTTCCAAGTCCTCGTCATAGGAGCCCTGCAGCTCTTCCCATGCAGTTGTGTAAAAAAAAAGTCCCTCAGAGCCTCACCACACTCCTTGGACCAAATCCTCAACGTTCAAGTTACAGCTGGTTCTCTACGTACAAGTGGCTTGTACACAGGTCGCAGATGCACCAGGCTGTGATCCGATCTTCCCAGGGGTGGTAGGGCTGATAAGTTATATGCCTCCCTTACATTGGCAAAGAACAAGTCCAATATTTTGTTGTCTCTTATGTGGCAGGAGACATGGTTGAAATTTTCAGGCACAAGAAGGAGGGTCTGGGGAGGTAACAACTGCAACTGGCTCACCACTGCTTGTAGGACCTCACAGGCAGCTACAGCTTTTGCAGAGGAGGGGGGGTATGTGACCTTGGATTTGGGAGTGATTTCATTGTAGGGGATAGTGAAGAAGGTGGGGTACACAGAGAGTGAGAGCAAGCAGATGAATCATGGGAAATGTAGTTTGTCCTCAGATTCACTGCAAGTAAATAACAGTGATACAAGGAGCAGCAAGTAAAATAAAGCCAAGGAAAGGGTGTGCAAGGGAACAGTGATGCGGATGTATTTGCAGATCATTTTTGTGCGCTACAGAGACACATCTGAAAAATAATCCAGACTTTTGGCACTTGGGAAAGTGAGACAGAATTTTAGTGTGATTTATGAAGGTCTGTAGAACAGATTTATAAATGTGTCTACATCTACGAACAGGAGTGTGCAAAGTTTGACAGTATTGATAAGTATGCCCCACTGGGTCAGAACTTTCTTCATCAGGCCGTTCTGGGTATAGCGGTGTTTATAGCTTTGTTATATTGTGTTTAGTTTTAGAAGTGCTTACTGTCATATGTGGTTTGCTTACAGATGACAGGGCTGGACTCGCCATCTTTGTCATAGTCAGGCACGTAGATTTGGACCATCAAACAATACTCGGTCCACGTCTCTAAGTCATGCAGAATAATTGTGGATTGTGATGTAGTTACAACTAAAACCTAAAAAAATGTGAAGACAATAAGAAGATGTGGCAAAAAAAAATAACAAAAAGAATGTCAAGAAACAAAAGTGGGCAGAAAGAGACTCATTAACTTCTATGGTGGAGTGTTGTGGGCATGCTCTGTGACCTGTGTCAGTGTCCAAAGAGGAGGAGCTGAACTGTGACCTTCACCTATTGTGATTGGTGGATCCTGTGTTATAGAGGTGTTATCTTTTATTGTAATCCCACCTTCTGATAATAATGAGATGACTGCACCAATAATACAGCTGAGCAGTCACTACCGGCGGTGACTACACTGAATACAATCCCGGCATGGTCATAGAGGATTAATCACACATTACTTACATGTGCAGGCTCAGACTCCTTCCAGTACAGCACCTTGTAGATAAACTCCCCATATTTCTCCTTTAGTGACCCCTTATCAAACCCTACAAAGGGCCCAACGAAACTGACATCCAGATATCCCGACCTGGAGGAGACTGACACTTCTGGAGGCCCGATAATCGCTGGATGGAAAACAGATATATCAATAGAATATTCTAGAATGGTAGATTATTGTAGATTATTATAAAACTAGATGTATTTAGTTGAGCGGGGTGTGAAGAGGCAGAAGGGCATGAGTTGTAAAAATGCTCTCTTGTCTATCTCATACCTAAATATCTATCTCCTATCTATCTATCTATCTATCTATCTCCTATCTATCTATCTATCTATCTATCTATCTATCTATCTATCTGTCTCCTATCTATCTATCTATCTCCTATCTATCTATCTATCTATCTATCTATCTATCTATCTACCTATTATCTATCTCTCTATCTATCTATTATCTATCTATTATCTATCTCTCTATCTATCTCCTATCTATCTATCTATCTATCTATCTATCTATCTATCTATCTCCTATCTATCTATCTATCTATCTATCTATCTACCTATTATCTATCTCTCTATCTATCTATCTATCTATCTATCTATCTAATATCTATCTATTATCTATCTCTCTATCTATCTCCTATCTATCTATCTATCTATCTATCTGAAATAATGACATGTGTAAAGAAATAATCATAATTCCATGTGGATATTGAAGCGGTCCATGATCAAAATATTAGGAATTCCTGATCTTATTGGTACCATATGATCAGTTTTTAAGATGTTTCATATTATCTGTGTACTCCGTATGCTGTATATGGCGGCATAGTGTCGGTGCTATATGGCAGTATTATGTATGCTATAATACAAGTAAAATATAAATTATATAAGTTCCATTTACCTTGCTGGAAAATGGAAAACTCACTCCAGGAACACTTTTCTGGCATATCTAGCATAGATGGGTGATAATGTGGCAAATCATTGGTACAAGGCCCTTTCTTGTGCCAAAGATGTGCCACATCCCCCGTTCTGTGCCTGGCTCATCACTTTCTGCAAATGTGTGCAGAGCAGACCAGGGACGCCTCGACCTGACATTCATTGGAGAATAGAAGTGAATCTATCATGGAAGGAACTTGGATGCCATTGTCTCACTCGGCCTGTATACTTGGTTGTGTTCATGGGGCCTTAAGAGGCCGTAGCCTTTTGATAATACGGGTGTGCCCTGTATTAGGTCAGGGCCTTTATTAAGACCAGTGTACAAAAAAATCTGCCCCACTGTCCTCATGAGTGCGAAGCAGCGAGTTCATAGATATGGGTCAGAAGGGGTATTATGTTTTCTTAGGTAGACGTCACCTTAGAGTAAGTTCACACAGAGGTTTTATGGTCAGGATTTTAAGGCCGTATTCGCCTTAAAACCGTGACCAAAAAGACGGCTCCCATTGAAATCCTTTTTCCGGGAGCCGTTTCTTCTGGCTCATGGACAAAAGAAGCAAGGTCCTCCTTCTTCAGGCCAGGTTGCCTCACTATTCGGCCTGAATAAACACCCTCCCCCGGACCAAGCTCATTCATTGGGCCTAATCCGGAGCGGAGTGCGTGGCTGGATGCTGGTGCAGTGCATTGGCTTTTAGTTGCGGCTACCCAGTTTTTGGATCGGGACCTGAGGCGGCCTCCGCCTCAGTTTCTGATAAAAAAAAAAACCCATATGAACTTACCCTTATGGTGTGTGGAGTCTAATAGACAATGTATGTTCTACTAGGCATTCTGGGAAAGGAGTATGCAAATAAGTTACGATCCAGGTTATGGCGCGCCTACCTAGATGGATGTATAATAAATAGGGTAGTTGGTTACTTACTCTGTATATTAGGATCAAAAAGAAAGGTCACCCAGTCAGATTCAGTACCATTTTGCTGTGAACTGACCCGCACATAAGACCTGTATGTAATACTGGAGGCCTCGCACCGCTGCTCACGGGTTATACATATAGTCTTATAGTGATGTCTGGTAGAGCGGACATCCCTGGAAAACAAGGACATATTCACATTATGTGCAATATCCAGAGGCAAATGGACAGAACCGAAGATGGATAGATAGATAGATAGGAGATAGATAGATAGATAGATAGATAGATAGATAGATAGATAGATAGGAGCAGTGGCGTAACTACCGCGGTAGCAGCTGCCACAGGGCCCGGGCCATTGGGGGGCCCGGTGACAGCCGCTACCGCTGCGTTTTTTTTTAAATAGGCTGTTACGGGCCCTATTCACTTGCCGATCCTGGCTGGGCCGGGATCGGCAAGTGACACCGCGGGCCCCACAGGGGCTATCATTATACTCGGGGGTCTTTGCAGACCCCCGAGTATAATGACCGGCGGATCGGGAGAGGTAATAAACATAAAAAACTGTTACTTACCTCTCCGCGATCCTGCCAGGCCTCCGTCCTACTGTTGTCTGACGTCTCTGACGTCACATGAACCCGGCATGCTTCCCGGGTCATGTGACGTCCGACGTCATTAACGAAGGACGCGAGCGGTGGTCAGCACAGGAGGACAGCACAGCACAGGAGCCGGGGAACAGGTAAGAAGCAACAGTGTTTTTTTTTTTAATGTTTTTATTCCCCGGGTCTCCGATTATTATACTCTGGGGTCTGAAAAGACCCCAGAGTATAATAATTGTTTATGGGTGTCCACAGAGGGACACTATTGGGGTTAATACTGTGTGTAGGGGCCACTATTGGGGTTAATACTGTGCACAGGGGCCATTATTGGGGTTAATACTGTGTGCAGGAGCCACTATTAGGGTTAATACTGTGTGCAGGGGCCACTATTGGGGTTAATACTGTGTGCAGGGGCCAGTAAGGGACATAATAGAGTGCGGAGGAGGGGGTCGGTCGAGGTCTTCGGCGTCAGTTGGGATGGGGGGGGGGGCCCAATGTCAAAAGTTCGTCACCGGGCCCCGCCATTCCTAGTTACGCCACTGGATAGGAGATAGATAGATAGATAGATAGATAGATAGATAATAGATATAGATAGGAGATAGATAATAGATATGATATAGATAGGAGATAGATAATAGATATAGATAGGAGATAGATAATAGATATGATATAGATAGGAGATAGATAGATAGATAGGAGATAGATAGATAGATAGATAGATAGATAGATAGATAGATAGATAGGAGATAGATAATAGATATGAGATAGATAGATAGATAGATAGATAGATAGATAGATAGATAGATAGATAGATAGATAATAGATAGGAGATAGATAGATAGATAGATAGATAGATAGATAGATAGATAGATAGATAGATAGGAGATAGATAATAGATATGATATAGATAGGAGATAGATAGATAGATAGATAGATAGATAGATAGGTGATAGATAGATAGATAGATAGATAGATAAGGATAGATAGATAGATAGATAGATAGATAGGAGATGGACGGATAGATAGATAGATGGATAAATAAATAGATAGATAGATAGATAGATAGATAGATAGATAGATGGACCTACAAAAATTATAATGCCCCCTCAGTGCCCCCTTACGACATTGTAATACATTAAACATCCCATACTGACCTAGTCCCATTCCCACACTCCTGCTTGAAGGCTCCGGTTCTAGTAAAGCACCATGGAATTAATGGTGCTATATAAATAAACAATAATAATAGTGATATCTGTGTATCGGTGTCCATTGCACCTTCTTGCCTCAGACAGCACTAGTGGAGGCCTCATGGTGGAGCAGAGGGCTGATAGCTCCGTCTTCTAATATTGTATTTGGGAACCACTGACTGGACCAGCGGGACAGCGCTTTAAATGCATGACTGTCCCGCTGACCTAAGGTGGCCTCACTACCATAGTGCCCAGTGCAAGTGCCGTTTGACCTATGGTTAAAGTGGCCCTGCTTCCCAAAGAGGTTCTGCAGCAGTTGTGATGTGTATTATAAGGTAGGGTTCATTTTCTGGATGCTGTATGACATATATTAGAAGTAGAAGTATACAATGATATCTTATAACTACAAGGTCACCTACATTCTATACTGTACGGTGTAGGTCACGTCACCAGTCAGGTCAGCCGGCCGACTCCATCGCAAAGTATTCCTGAAGTTGAAGGAATCCATGGTGACATTAATGGGAGCTGGAGGAGCCCCGGAGCCTGTCATACAAACATATTATGTATTACTTATCAAAAATACAATGGATTTATACCTAGAATTTAACAAAATGTACTAAATGTATCAGGCTCACCTCCCCCCGACCTACCCAAGGAGAGGGCAGCCTGATCCCTGCTTCTTTAGTGTAATGACATTGAGGCCAATACCTACATAGGGCATGTACATGATGTTCGGCACAAAACAGGTTAATGTCAGTTTCTCGGCAGTTCACACAGAGCGCTTTCCTGGACACGAGAACAATGGACTGTGATATACGTATATATATATATATATATATATATATATATATATATACACAACCATCTCCAAGTTCTCACAGTATGTCAAAAGACACCATACACATGTCATAAACTGTACGACAGATCCACAGGCCAGTCCCGGGCAAGGAACTAAACCCGTGGCCCACATAATGACACCTATGGAAGGTGGGGGCTCCTACCAATGTTAACAATTGCCAGCAATGACCAATATGCCATCCTCTTGGAGGAAGCTAAACCCCCCAATCACCATCATGGCACCGCAGTTGTCCTCCTCTTTAAAGAGTAACCAAACTTTAGGACAACTCTTGATTTTCTGGCAGTTTTTGTGTCGTTAATACAATTTGTATTATGCTTAATGAACACATGTTGTCTCCTTTCTGTGACGTCCTGACATCTTTCAGGGCTCGTTCACATCTGCGCCCGGTCTCCGTTCTGCAGGTTTCCGTTTCCTGCACAAAACAGAGGCAGAAGACGGAAACCTGCAGGACTCTTTCATACCCATTCATTTGAATGGGTGAGAAAGCTGTCCGGCCTTGAGTGGCGGTGAACGTTTTATACTCTCGGCCGCGAAACCGGATTTTTAAAATCGGACACAGAGTCGGACATGCAGTACTCTGACAGCTTTCCGTCTTCTGCATGCACTGTCAGTAGTGGATGTAATGATGGGTCAGTGGTGTTATTGTCTATTGTAATCTAGTCAGTAAATGCTGCAAAGAAAAACCCTTACAGAATTGGCAAGTCCCCGTCTGTTATTAGACAGTGGCCAGAGTGAAAACTGCAGGATCAAGTCCGTTTTTTTTTTTTTGTGTTGTTTTAAGAAAATTTGAATTTTAAATTAAAAAAAAAATTAAATAAAACCTCTTAAAAATATGTTTACCATAAACAGTTAATAAAAAAAACCCAAACAAACATTTTTTGATGCCACATTCCCATTAACTATTGGGGTTACAGAGGGCCCTGAAGAAGGAGCAGCCCAAAAGGTCCCATATTAAAAGGTCAATATAAATGAAGCAATATAGGTGGGGGCCTAGTTAGAGATTTTTAGTTGGGGGCCTGGCTGGCTCTGAAGAGGTAAACAGTTGGTAGATTTATCACATAAAACAGACTTGGGGCAATTTCTGTAGTCTAAGCCTCATGTATCCTGAAAACTCCAGAATAGTCGAGAGAGAGGAATGCAAAGTGCGTAATACATTTGGTAAATGCCATGTTCCTCAATTTTTTGTGTCACAATTCCGGTGCAGATCACGTAGTACATCATCCCAACCCCCATGTACTCATGTAAAGCGACTGCGGCCGTGATCCGCCATACAACTCACCTGGGATCCAGCAGCAGATAAACATAATGAGCCCATAGTAGTAATCCATGATGTGGGGTCCAGAGTGTGAGATAATCTGGCACAATGTCGTACATCGGGCATTGACGCCCTCTGTCACCACTTTTACTCACTTCCTTATTTTTTTTTCGGTTCAGCAGAATACACAAAATTACAGAAAAAAACAAAACAAAAGTGGGAAGCGACTGCTCACATAAAAGGGACTGCCATCATCATCCAGTCTGTCTGGGATGACATGAAGAGACAGACGGATTACCAATAGGTAGTGACCTTGGTGTTCTCCGCAAAATCCAGATGCCTGTATGGGAGTTAAAGGGTAAATACTAGAGAGGTTACTTAGACAATACCCCTAGGAGTGGCCCAAGTATAACCAGTTTGGTAGCCAATGGCTCCATATTCACTATGCCACATATTACAATAATCACCAATTTTTCCCCACTGACTCCATAACTCCCAAGATGCCACCCTTTCACTGCCAGGGACATATGTAATACGTCATGACTTTAGGGAGCGTTCATTTGTAGCAGACTGCGGAGGCTGTGATCAGAAGCCGGCATCGGTAAGTGAGACCCGCAAACCACACAAACACTGCCATCATTATACTTGGGGGTCTTTTCAGATCAGAGGGCAAGGAGAGGTAAGGGAACATACAAAACAGTGTTACTTACCTCTCCTACACTCCGGAAGGCTTCGGGCCTACTTGGTGAAGTCCCAGACGTCGTGGGCCATGCTTGTGTCATCATTAGAGATGAGCGAGTACTATTCAAAAAGGCAGTATCGAACAGCACGCTCCCGTAGGAATGAATGGACGCTTAACCCCCTGTGCGCCGGCTGCTCCCGTTCATTCCTATGGGAACGTGCTATTCGAAGCTACCGTTTCGAATAGTACTCGCTCATCTATGGTCATTATGTGTTGCAATGCAAGCCCGGCTCAAATGCTGTCATCATTGAAGAAGGCCGACATCAGTGGGGAATGCGCCAGAACCCAGGAGAGGTAACTAACGGTGGTATTTTATGTTTGTATCCTCCCCTGGGTCTCCAATCATTATACTTTGGGGTCTGACAAGACCCCAGAGCATAATAATTATGGGTGGTCCACTAAGGGACATAATACCGTGTGCAGGGGCCACTATGGGGCATAATACTGTGTGCAGTGGCCATTATGGGGCATAATATTGTGCAGGGGCCACTATGGGGTATAATACCGTGTGCAGGGGCCACTATAGGGCATAATACTGTGTGCAGGGGCCACTATAGGGCATAATTCTGTGTGCAGTGGCCATTATGGGGCATAATATGTGCAGGGGCCACTATGGGGGATAATACTGTGTGCAGGGGCCACTATAGGGCATAATACTGTGTGCAGGGGCCACTATAGGGTATAATACTGTGTGCAGTGGCCATTATGGGGCATAATATTGTGTGCAGGGGCCACTATGGGGGATAATACTGTGTGCAGGGGCCACTATGGGGCATAATTCTGTGTGCAGTGGCCATTATGGGGCATAATATGTGCAGGGGCCACTATGGGGGATAATACTGTGTGCAGGGGCCACTATAGGGCATAATACTGTGTGCAGGGGCCACTATAGGGTATAATACTGTGTGCAGTGGCCATTATGGGGCATAATATTGTGTGCAGGGGCCACTATGGGGGATAATACTGTGTGCAGGGGCCACTATAGGGTATAATACTGTGTGCAGTGGCCATTATGGGGCATAATATTGTGTGCAGGGGCCACTATGGGACATAATACTGTGTGCAGGGGCCACTATGGGGTATAATACTGTGTGCAGTGGCCATTATGGGGCATAATATTGTGTGCAGGGGCCACTATGGGGGATAATACTGTGTGCAGTGGCCATTATGGGGCATAATATTGTGTGCAGGGGCCACTATGGGGGATAATACTGTGTGCAGGGACCACTATGGGGGATAATACTGTGTGCAGGGGCCACTATGGGGATAATACTGGGTGCAGGAGACACTATGGGGCATAATACTGTGTGCAGGGGCCACTATGTGGGATAATACTGTGTGCAGGGGCCACTATAGGGTATAATACTGTTTGCAGTGGCCATTATGGGGCATAATATTGTGTTCAGGGGCCACTATGGGGGATAATACTGTGTGCAGTGGCCATTATGGGGCATAATATTGTGTGCAGGGGCCACTATGGGGGATAATACTGTGTGCAGGGACCACTATGGGGGATAATACTGTGTGCAGGGGCCACTATGGGGATAATACTGGGTGCAGGGGACACTATGGGGCATAATACTGTGTGCAGGGGCCACTATGGGGGATAATACTGTGTGCAGGGGCCACTATAGGGTATAATACTGTGTGCAGTGGCCATTATGGGGCATAATATTGTGTGCAGGGGCCACTATGGGACATAATACTGTGTGCAGGGGCCACTATGGGGTATAATACTGTGTGCAGGGGCCACTATGGGGGATAATACTGTGTGCAGTGGCCATTATGGGGCATAATATTGTGTGCAGGGGCCACTATGGGGGATAATACTGTGTGCAGGGGCCACTATGGGGATAATACTGTGTGCAGGGGCCACTATGGGGCATAATACTGTGTGCAGGGGCCACTATGGGGCATAATATTGTGTGCAGGGGCCACTATGGGGGATAATATTGTGTGCAGGGGCCACTATGGGGGATAATACTGTGTGCAGGGGCCACTATGGGGCATAATACTGTGTAAAGCGTAACTAAACTTTCAGACAACTTTTGATTTCCTGGCTGTATTTGTGTCAAATTTTGTAATTTACGTTCTTAAAGTTTTTCGCCACATTTCTGTGAGGTCCTGCATACTGTTACGTTACTGTGTACGGAGTACGGGACTGTGTAATGTAGAGGAAATAAGTTAAAGTATATTCCAAAATTTATTAACGACACAAATACTGCCAGAAAATCTAAACTTTAGTTCCACTTTACGCTGTAGGCGCGGTGTGCACATGTGCTTGGTTCAGACTTCTCACCATATACAATACGCTTTGACGCTGGTTAGAAGGGCCGGCTCTGTCTTGGGGAGCCCCGTGGACCCAGTCCAGGTGGTGGGTGACATAAGGGTACTGTCCGTGCTGAGAATAACTCCCATCCCATGTATCCCTGACAGTCCTCGTCCATAGCCTTGTACTGTCAGGAGCGGCATTCCTCACAGCCCAGGAACGCCCTTCTGACAGTGGGCAGAAATCGGTGCCGAAACTAACCGTACTGATATCTCCAGCCCTGGGGCATGTAACGGGAAAGCCGACAGCGTGCTGAATTCAGTCTACTGTCGGCTTTATAAAACCGCATGTGCAGGACATCAATGGTCTCTTTAAATATTTTACAATTTTTTTCTACATTTTCGGAATCGCTTCGAGTTCAAGAAGATTTCTATCCAAAAGAACTAGACCAAATATTAGTAAATGAGACACTAGATCGGGAGGCAGACTTTGGTTATGTTTTTTATTTGTTTTAGAAGATCTGGATATAAAGGTGAATGGCACAGAACTGACCGAGGTAAATACAAATGCTCTGACCTATGTAGTATCTTGTAACGGGATTTCTTCCCTTGTGTATAAGGCCGAGGCCACACGGACAGGAATTGTATCAGATTAGTTGCTGCAAAATTGCCTCCTGCCAATCCGGAGTGATCTACAATAGTAACAGCGAGGATCAGATCAAAGAAATCAGTCACATGCTGCAATGTAACAGACTTGGCCACGGCGGGTGAGTTGTTGCTGTGGGGGGAGACTATGCCTTTAAGGTCGAACACAACAAAAACCGCCAATCTGCCATGTTTGCTGCAGCTGATAGAGGAACCCACAGTGACACCTACAGGTGATCGGCGGCAAAAACACCCGTTTCGGTGACTTCCGCAGCAGGAGCTTGAAGAAAAAAAAACTTCCCTGTGAAAAATTCTGCAGTGTCTTTTTTCTGTGGTCTCGGCATGTACATACAGTATAAAATCTATATACAGCCCCCCCCCCCCCCCCCCGAAGATTGTGGCTTGGTGGAGTGGTGTTTGTAAGAGGTGAAGCGCACCAGAAGTTCCAAATTTTGTCAAATGAAGCAAGGCAGCCATTGATTTAAAGGGCTTGTCTGGAAAGTTATATTTTACACACTTGTGCCTGTTTTTGTTATTTTGTTAATGTTGGATTGGTTCCACCAAGATCATGTGATCGATCCAGCACCCCGACCCCTGGGTCGCTCCGCTTCCTCCCGTTTTCATTGGTATTTGCCATTTGGACTATGGGGCTTCCATAACCCTTGTAACGAGCCATGAAAATGGGAGAAGAAGGCGGAGCAACCCAGGGGCGGGGTATCATGTGACCGGCGTTCAGAACCAGTCCAGAACCCCCTGGCCTGGCATAATTTTTTTTTTTTTAAATCCTGCCGCATGTGTGCAAAATAAAACTCTCCGGCCAACCCCTTTAATATAGATATCACTTTGGCAAAGATGGCCTCTGTGTCAGCATATCAGCCGTCGCCTCAGAATCCAATGGTCGCTCCGTCAGGTTATAAAAAAGTGACTTTACCTCAGGCCTGTGACAGGACAATGCAGAGGTGACTACTAATATGTCCGCACTTCCTGCTGCCGTTTTTCTATCCGTTGTGCCTGAGGATAGATGGATACGACACCCGACACGCCCCACTGGCATACACAGGTTCCTGCCATCTGGACAGCGAGGATAGAGATGTGTGCTGCCCTATTCCTTGTGCCAGAACAGAACTCATTGATTTGAAGTGTGAACAGGGCCCAAGATTTCTAATGAGGTTTCTATTCCATCATTGTGGATGTTCAGTTACATTTCCATATAGAAACGCATGAAAATAGCCAAAACATATAAAACCTATGGATGTTAGTGGTATAAAAAGTTGTCCTATACTGACCTATTGTATATATGTGTATACACTCATCAGCCATAACATTAAAACCACTGATAGATGGAGCCATTGATCATTATGTGACAAGAGGACAGTTCTTAAAGGAAATCTGTCAGGGTGATCTGGTACACTAAACCACCCACAGATTCTTAGAGACCTGGGGTTTAGTGTCCCAAAATGACCAGTTATAAACTCACCCGCACCTGTAATAAAAAAAAAAATATAAGAGCGCAGTTTTTGGGCACTTCACACGGAATTTACGCCCCGTGTATTCTGTATGCGCTCGGTGTATTCTGTACATTTTACATGTGTAAAATGTAGTTAGCCATTGAGTTCAATGGCTTTTTCGTATAACGCATGCGCAAAAAGACGCGCGTCATACGAACATGCCATTGAACTCAATGGCTAACTACATTTTACACGTGTATTTTTAATGTACAGAATACATGGAGCGTAAACTCCATGTGAAGGGGTTCTAAGAGTGATACCAGAGCAGGACACTTCAGCTTTAGTGCGCATGCGCCAGACCTCTGGCACGTCCTCAGCTTTACTGAAGAACTGCGCAGGTTCCGGGAGCACCAGAGGAGTCTGATGAGATTCATGGGACTTATCTCTAAGAACTAAGACCCCAGTCTAGAAGGACCTGTGGCTGGTTTAGTCCCAAATCGACCCAACAGGTTCCTTTGGTGAAAGCAGGACCTCTGCAGCATCAAAGAAATCACTTTTTAAAAAAAATTTAATTCAGATTTTTTAATTTTATTTTCTGTCCATGATTATAAAGGCGGCCATCTTGCCCGAGCTTCTCCTATGCTTTGTTAACAGCATTTAGTGATCTGCTTTACAGCATGGTCAGGGTCATAGGCAGCAATAGTTTGGAGCCAACTCATTGAGGTCTATGGGAGAGTTTTCTAGACATGCTCTGTACAGGGAGGGGGAGGAGCTAAGCTGTGACATCACCTATTGTCAGTAGTGGATGTAAGGATAGGTCAATGGTGTTCTCTATAGAGGTGTTATCTTCTATTGTAATCCTGTCTGTGATGTAAATGAGGTGACTGCTGCAAAGAAAATTGGCAAGTGGCTGACTATCAGTAGACTCAGTGGCCAGAGTGAAAATTGGTGGTTATAGTACTTTTTTAAAATATAGGTAGTAACATGAAAATTTTTAAAAAACAATAAAAAAAAATTTAAAACCTGGTTTAAGATATAGGTCACGTTCTGGTGACACGTTCCCTTTAACCCCTTAGCGACCCTTGACGTAACTGTACGTCATGGGTCGCATGGGGATGTATGGAGCGAGCTCACACGCTGAGCTCGCTCCATACACGGCAGATGCCGGCTGTATAATACAGCCAGGACCTGCCAATAACAGCAGCGGTCGGTGCCCGAGCCGATCGCTGCTGTTAACCCTTTACACACTGCGGTCAAACGTGACCGCAGTGTGTAAACGGCGCCGGCGGCATGGGCGCCGCCATGTTTCCCCGATCGCCGCCCTCCTGAACGTCACAAGAGGGCGGTGATCGGTTGCTATGACAGCCGGAAGCCTATTGAAGGCTTCCAGGCTTGTCTCTGCACTAGATCTATTGGACGATGCCAGAGGCCAGAGGCATCGTCTAATAGAAGTGCTGCGATTCTGCTATTCACTGCAGTACTGTAGTATTGCAGTGAATAGTATGAGCGATCAGACTCCCTAGGTTTCAAGGTACCTAAGGGGTCTGATCATAAATGTAACAGAAGAAAAAAAAAAGTTTTTAAAAGTATTAAAAAAATAAAAAAAATATAAAAGTTCAAATCACCCCCCTTTCCCTAGATCAGCTATAAAAGTAATTAAAGAACATTAAACATAAACATATTAGGTATCCCTGCGCTCCAAAATGCCTGAACTATTAGAATATTAAAACATTTATCCCGTACTGCGAACGGCGTAGCGGCAAAAAAAATAAAAACAGCCAAAAAGCGTTTTTTTCAACACTTTGCCTCCTATAAAAAATTGAATAAAAAGTGATCAAACCATCGGATCTTTCCCCAAATGGTATCAATAGAAACGTCATCTTGTCCCGCATAAAAAGACACCACAACCAGCTCCATACATGGAAATATGAAAAAGTTACAGGTGTTAGAACATGATGACACAAATTTTTTTTTCTATTTTGCAAAGTTTATCATTTTTTTAAAAGTATCAAAAAATTTCAAATACTATATAAATTTGGTATCACCGCGTTCGTACTGACACGTAGAACACAGGTAACATGTCATTTGTACCAAACAGTGAATGCTGTAAAAATTAAACCCATAAGAAAATGGCGCAAATGCATTTTTTCTCCAATTGCGCCTCATTCTGAATTTTTTTCCAGCTTCCCAGTACATTGCACAGCATATTGAATGGTGCCATTACAAAGTACAATTTGTCCCGCAAACAATAAGCTATCATGTGACTCTGTGAACTGAAAAATGAAAAAGTTATGGCTCTTGAAATGTGAGGAGGGAAAAACGAAAATGCGAAACCAAAAAATGGCCTGGTCCTTAAGGGGTTAAAGAGTACCCGATACCACAGGGCACCTTCTTGTGTAGTCCATGTCTTGATGGGTCAGAGTTTTTTGGGTGCTACGATGGGGCCTACACAATATTAGGCAGGTGTTTTTAATGTTATGGCTGATCAATGCCCCTATACATGGCACATATGTAATGTTCCTGTATCATAATACTGTAAACAGATATAATTCACATATATAAGTGGTAATAAATGTGGTCTGGTATCAAAATCATCTTCTCATGTATCCTGATACCAGGTGGCTATCGGAGTCATCGTTCTCCGAAATGTCCTGTTCTTCCTCGTAATCGCTCCCGTACTCCTCTCCTTCTTCCAGGTTGCCGACACCTAAACAGAAGTCGACACTGTGTTGGTCCAGTATAGTCCCAGCTTCGTGTGACTCCATCGAGACTTGCGCCACCTCCTGTGTAACTTCTGGCGGTGTAAAACTTGCCCAGGCAGGGTCTGCTATAGAAATACTGTTCAGATTGATGTTGAAGACCCCGCTGTGGTCGAACGGGAGGTTGGAAGAGTCATCCAGGGCACTGACTGGCAGAGAATCCACGGAGGAACCTCCAAGTTCAGACACAACAGTGGACACCCCATTTCCGAGATGTCCTCCCGAGAGGTCGTCCTCAGTAGAGCTCTTTGCTTCTCCACTTGACCCCAAGGAGGAGGAAACGTCTGGAGACAGTTCTCCACTTGTCATGGTGCCACTGGTGTCGCTGTCCAGCAGCCTTTTTCGGTTTGCATAGCCTTCTTCACAGATCTTTACTTTACTTTCCAGCTTTTGTTCCACCTCAATTTTTTGGCTAATAATTTCCACAGGAATAGAGAAGGTCGGGGAGGTGAATTCGCTTCCGTTGCTAAACATGCTCTCGGAAGTCGGCAAGGATTTCTTAAAGAGAAAGAAAATGGGATTATAAAGAATGGTTGCTCCACATCAACTTCAATTTTAGGTTTCGCTTCACATAAGAAAATGGATTCCCTTAAAGTGGACCTCCAGTTATAAAATAAGGTTTCATAAATGAATAGTGCAGGTGAAGATAAGAAACTTTGTAATATATCTTACTAAAGAAATCTGTTTCCTTCTCCACTTATCAGGCTGCTACTTTTTTACACAGCAGTCTATGGAGAGGATACTATGAAACTCTGCTACATTACAAGTGAGGGAACTCTTCTGACACTGCTATACCACTGCACAGAATGAGGCAATATATCAATTAATAGCCATTCTCCTCCCTCTCCATAGACGTCTCTGTGTGGATTTTATACAGACACATTGGCCTGAGTGAAGATAAGAAGGAGAGCAGCATAATAAGGAGAAGGAAACAGATTTCCTAAATAAGATATACTAGCTTTTACCCGCAACTTCGTCCGCGGTGATTTGAGAATTGGGCAGACACAGACGTGTGAAACTGTAAAAGTGCTTTAAAAAGTTTGGTGAGCTAGCAAATGTGATGTGTTATATTGTGTATGTAGTGATACAGACAATGTGATGTGTTGTATTGTGTATGTAGTAATACAAACAATGTGATGTGTATGTATAGTGGAAAGCTATATGTAAATGTGAGTGAGTAGAGTGAGGGCTACTCCTGAGGTGACAGTAAGGAGTGTGCAGGCAGGTTGAGGCAGGAAATGCCAGGCAGTGTGTGTGAGTCTATAGCTGGGGCTAGGAGTCCTGCTTTTATGAGTCTCCTGCTAGGAAGCCATGTTGTTTAGTGGCACCAAAAGTAGCCTGTGACTCAATCCTAAGGGAAAACTATGTTTGTGGAAAATTGCACGCAAATCCGTCCAGGCGTTTTAGCGTGATTGAGGAACAAACATCCAAACTCACAAACATCCAAACACACAAACTTTCACACTTATAATATTAGTAGGATTACAAAGTTTCTTATATTCACCTGTACTTATATAAATATACAGTGGGGCAAAAAAGTATTTAGTCAGTCACCAATAGTGCAAGTTCCACCACTTAAAAAGATGAGAGGCGTCTGTAATTTACATCATAGGTAGACCTCAACTATGAGAGACAAAATGAGAAAACAAATACAGAAAATCACATTGTCTGATTTTGTAAGAATTTATTTGCAAATTATGGTGGAAAATAAGTATTTGGTCACCTACAAACAATCAAGATTTCTGGCTCTCACAGACCTGTAACTTCTTCTTTAAGAGTCTCCTCTTTCCTCCACTCATTACCTGTAGTAATGGCACCTGTTTAAACTTATCAGTATAAAAAGACACCTGTGCACACCCTCAAACAGTCAGACTCCAAACTCCACTATGGTGAAGACCAAAGAGCTGTCAAAGGACACCAGAAACAAAATTGTAGCCCTGCACCAGGCTGGGAAGACTGAATCTGCAATAGGCAACCAGCTTGGATTGAAGAAACCAACTGTGGGAGCAATAATTAGAAAATGGAAGACATACAAGACCACTGATAAGCTCCCTCGATCTGGGGCTCCACGCAAAATCTCACCCCGTGGGGTCAAAATGATCTCAAGAACGGTTAGCAAAAATCCCAGAACAACGCGGGGGGACCTAGTGAATGAACTGCAGAGAGCTGGGACCAATGTTACAAAGCTTATCATCAGTAACACACTACGCCGCCAGGGACTCAGATCCTGCAGTGCCAGACGTGTCCCACTGCTTAAGCCAGTACATGTCCGGGCCCATCTGAAGTTTGCTAGAGAGCATTTGGATGATCCAGAAGAGAATTGGGAGAATGTCCTATGGTCTGATGAAACCAAACTGGAACTGTTTGGTAGAAACACAACTTTTTGTGTTTGGAGGAAAAAGAATACTGAGTTGCATCCATCAAACACCATACCTACTGTAAAGCATGGGGGTGGAAACATCATGCTTTGGGGATGTTTCTCTGCAAAGGGGCCAGGACGACTGCTCCAGGTACATGAAAGAATGAATGGGGCCATGTATTGTGAGATTTTGAGTGCAAACCTCCTTCCATCAGCAAGGGCATTGAAGATGAAACGTGGCTGGGTCTTTCAACATGACAATGATCCAAAGCACACCGCCAGGGCAACGAAGGAGTGGCTTTGTAAGAAGCATTTCAAGGTCCTGGAGTGGCCTAGCCGGTCTCCAGATCTCAACCCTATAGAAAACCTTTGGAGGGAGTTGAAACTCCGTGTTGCCAAGCGACAGCCCCAAAACATCACTGCTCTAGAGGAGATCTGCATGGAGGAATGGGCCAACATGCCAACAACAGTGTGTGCCAACCTTGTGAAGACTTACAGAAAACGTTTGACCTCTGTCATTGCCAACAAAGGATATAGAACAAAGTATTGAGATGAAATTTTGTTACTGACCAAATACTTATTTTCCACCATAATTTGCAAATACATTCTTACAAAATCAGACAATGTGATTTTCTGGATTTGTTTTCTCATTTTGTCTCTCATAGTTGAGGTCTACCTATGATGTAAATTACAGACACCTCTCATCTTTTTAAGTGGTGGAACTTGCACTATTGGTGACTGACTAAATACTTTTTTTGCCCCACTGTATATTTATAGAGAGTGGTTTTATAATAGGAGGTCCACTTTAAATGTTTTTGGCTTTTACCGATGCATTGCCATCCGTATAAATTTCCATACAATATTTAACATTTTCCCTTCCCTGATCTTTATACTTTATATGACTACTGTGACTCCTTACTAATCGGTCTTCCCCTCACTAAACTCTCCCCTCTACAATCTATTCTGAATGCAGCGGCCAGGCTCATCTATCAGGCTAGACGCTACAGCGATGCCTCTGGTCTGTGCCAGTCACTACATTGGCTGCCCATTCATTATAGAATACAATATAAAGTTATCCCCCTCCTCCACAAGGCTCTCCATAATGCTGCACCTCCATACATTTCCTCCCTCATCTCTGTCTACCGCCCAACCCGTGTTCTCCGCTCACTCAATGACCTAACACTTACATCCTCTATTATCAGAACCTCCCCCGCTCGTATACAAGACTTCTCCCGAGCTGCACCACTTCTCTGGAATGCTCTACCCCGGACAATCAGATTAACTCCCAATTTATACAGTTTCAAGCGCAAACTAAAGACACATCTTATCAGACAGGCCGATCACAATGTCTAATGTAAACCCTTCTGTACTATAATTAGAATCCCCAAAATTTAACCCTCCTTTGTCCCCGCTCCCACATTACCCCACATGATATGATGCCATTTCAGGCTAACTCTATCTGTCCAGGCACCATCCACATGTTACAGGACACGACTGTTGACGGCTCATAAAGTCTTATGTTTGTGTAATGACAGTCACCTCTAGTACAACATTAAGAAAATGTAAAAAAGTTCCGCTCGTACTGGCCAAGGATTCAGGAGACGTCCAGATGTAAAATTTAACTTTTATTTACAACATGTAAAAATAGTTACAAAAGTAACCAAGGAGTTTTTTAGAGTTAAATAGTGCTACGCGTTTCGGTAAGCATGTACCTTCGTCATGGCATTGTCCTTTGTAACGGCACCATTTAATATTCCGTACAGTGTACTAGAAAGCTGGAAATTTTTTTACATTTTAACCCTTTAAAATAAATATAAAAATAAATAAAAAAAATTATTCAAAACTTTGCCAAAGAAAAAAAAAAAATTGTTAGAGTCCCTATAACTTAATATTTCTGTTTACAGGGATGCAGAGGGTGTTTCTTTTTTTTGCGGGGCCAGATGTACTTTTATTTATGCCACTTTGGAGAATGTCGATTGCTTTGATCGCTTTCTATCCAAATTTTTATGTGAGGCGATACAGCAAAAATAAATAAATAAATGGCGGTTTAACGCGTTTGATTTTTTTCCCAAATATGGCACACTCTGGATAAGAAAAATATTTTTATAAGCTTGGGCATTTTCAAACACAAGGATGCCTTATGTGTATGGTTTTTTACTTTATTTTAGTACAAGTGTATTCAAGGGAAAGGGGAGTGATAATTTAAAAAAAAAAAATTCCATTTTTATTTTCAGACCCCCCCCCTTCCCCTCCCGAAGGTCTGATCACTAATGCAATGCAGTGCAATGTTAATGCGTTGGAATATTGTGTTGCTTGTATTACAAGTTGCCCAGAGCAGCCTGTAATGGAAGTCTATGCCAGACAAGCCTGGGAGCCGTCAATAAGCTTCGGCCGTCGTGGCCATGGATCAAGATCCGGAGGCCTGAAATCCACCCCAAAATGTTGTGCTGGGAAAATGGCATGACCGAGGAGTCAGGTGGGTTAATGTCCGCAGTGATGTACACTTTACCTATTACTCAAGAAAAAAAAATAAAAAAAAAAAAAAAATTATATATATATATATATATATATATATATATATATATATATATATATATATATATATATATATATATAAAAAAAAACGACAAGGACAAAAAAAAAAAAAAAAAAATCCCCAAAAGAACAAAACAGAGAAGTAAAACGTGGATACAAAACCCAAAAAGGAAACGCCATACTTACCAAAACTTTTGGTATTGTGGTCTTTGCCCTACAGATATACCCCGCCTTGTCCAATCCGATTAAGAAAAAGACTAATCCAATCAAGAGTAGAACTCCGCCGATTACAGACACAATAATGTAAACCGTACTGCTCCCTGCAAGAACAAGGAAAATATTATTTCATACACAAGATTTTTCAGCAAATCGTGCAATTCATCATCAGATGTTACGTCATGGTGAATGTAGTCCTGGGGACCTTCGGTGGGCGCCCAGTTGCCAGAACAACCCATCTGAACCCCATAATTATGTTGCAGGGGATGTCAATGGGATGACAAGGTGAGATCTCATTCTAGGTCTAACCCCTTAAAAGCAATGTATTACAAAACTTTTATTTATTACAACCAGATTTTTTTTTTAAACTTTCCAATTATAGATTTTTTAAATTCCTTTTTATTAATGGGGGCGGCCATCTTGCCTGAGCTTCTCCTCTGCTCTGTCAACAGTATTTAGTAATTTGCCTTAGAGAACAGTCATGGCCATAGGTAGCAATAGACTGGAGCAGAAGGTTTATGGTAAAATTTTCAAGACATACTCTGTGAAGGGAAGGGGGAGGAGATAAACGATGACATCATTTATGGTCAATAGTGGATGTAATGATGGCTCATTGTGTTATCTATTATTAAGCTTAGAGGTCAGAGTGAAAATTGAAAGATATCACACTTTATGAGATATATATATTTTTTTTTAAATTTTATATATAAAATGTTAAATGAGAGAGAAAGGTAGTGACATGGAAAATAAAAATCATCACAAATTCTTCAAAAAATAGGTTTCACATAAAAACTTAATTTTAAAGGGATTCTATCATTAAAACTCAATTTTTCCTGCCTACCATGTTGGATTAGCCTTAAGAAAGGTTATTCTTCTCCTACCTTTGGATGTCTTCTCCGCGCCACCATTCGGTATATAATCTGGTTTTTGTCTGTATGCAAATGAGTTCTCTCGCAGCACTGGGGGCGGTCCTCAGCACTCAAACAGAACTGGGGGCGTCTCCAATGCTGCGAGAGAACTCTCTAGCGCTGCCTCCATCTTCTTCAGGAACAGGTCTTCTTCTGGCGCTGGCTTCAAACTTCTAGGCCTCGGGCAAAGCCGACTGCGCATGCCCGCCAGCCACATGAACACGGCTGCTTACACAGTACTGTAAGCGGCCATGTTTTTGTGGCCGGCAGGAATGCGCAGTCGGCTGCCTGAAGCCTAGAACTTTGAAGCCAGCGCTGGAAGAAGACCTGTTCCTGAAGAAGATGGAGGCGGCGCTAGAGAGTTCTCTCGCAATATTGGGGACGCCCCCAGTGCTGTTTGAGTGCTGAGGACCGCCTCCAGTGTTGCAAGAGAACTCATTTGCATACCGTTGAAAACCGGATTATATACCGAACGGCGGCACGGAGAAGAGATCTAAAGGTAGAAGAAGAAAAGCCTTTCTTAAGGCTATTCCGACTTTAAAAAAAAATAAGCCATTTTTGGAGACATGTTCCTTATAAATACAAAGGCTGCTATTGACAGCGGCACCTAAGCGGTTAAACTCTGGGGTCACCGTTATCTCTGATCCTTGACATTACTATGGACGCCGGCTATTAGTTACAGACAAAGATGGTGCGGGTACATCAGTACTTCCTCCCCAGTGCCATAATAGCGCAATATGCTGGGGTTAAAGGGGTCGCCTGTAGTGAAAAAAAACAGCAGCAAAAAAACAACTTACTTTTTAAATAGGTTAAAAAGTAGTTCATTTGAATGACCATCCATATAGACAGTCACAAATCTATTAGGGTGAAGGCTGCCGCATGTAGGCATCTGTCCATCTAGCTAATAGGGAGGGGTGCCTGGTGTGGAAGCCATGACCTGCCATGATGTGCTCCAATCATCTGACATGATCCGTTTTCTGCTTACCGTTGTCCTCTTGGCCTTCTGTGACGACACACATCACTGGGGACGGTTTCGAAAGTGTTTGGGTGTTCGGGTTTGCACGAAGTATAGATACAGACACGCAGTAGTTGGTGTGTGGCATCAGGTGGGGGATACTGCTAGAATGCTCTTCATTGATAATTTCTCTATCGAGCTTACCCTGTGATAAAGGAATAGTTAGACAATACAATGGATCAGCTATATAACTGGCGATGGTCAGTGAAATGTGGCTTTATGGGATTCCATAAAATTCCTTACACCCTAATAGGGAATTCTGAGTTCATAGAGGAGGGGTCCCTTATTTAGGATCCTCATCCTTCAGCCAGGGAGCTTACAATGAGTATTGTAACTTTCCTGAATGATCACATTAGACACTGTGCAATGCATTATTTCTCCTGTGGTGGCGCTATAGGGTCTTTGAAAACTTAGTCAGGTTTCCCCATACACTGCAGAGAATCGCATGTAATGAATCTACTGTAATGTCCAAAGTGGAGAACCCCTTAAAGTGTAAGTATACTCTATTTTTTCATAAACCCATAGTGTCCATAACTTGGTCATATCATTTATTAAGTGCCTGTTACTTCACTTTTTTTAGCCTCCATCCAATGATCACCATCTGTACAACAGATATCTATGGAGAGGGGAGGTGGGAGGACAAACAAACCTGTGTTATCAGGAATTACTATCCAGCCTTTTCCTGGCGGCCTCACATCTCTGTTTCTCATCTTCTCCCCCTTCCCCTCTCCATAGACTTCATTGTAAACTGACACAGCTTGTGTATGGAACATGTAACCAAATCGCATAGATGAGAAATAAAGACATAAGTAATAGCTAAAGACACAGGCGCTTTTCTTTCGTGAAGTAGATTGTGAACTTTGTTCCCTTCACTAAGGATTTATGAAAAAATAAATAAAAAAATTCTTATAAGACTCAATGATTGAGATCTAAGATTCCTTGTGTTTCTGGAAAAGCCTGTTGATAACCAATAAGGCCTCCAATTTCGGGCGTAAGGACCGAGGTGAACAGTGACAATCTCTGTGCTGAACGGTAGAATATATTGGCTCTATATAAGCAACAGAATGGATGTTTATCCAAAGTAATATGGCGGTGCCTGGTACTGCGGCACAGCGTCGCCACTAAGTGAATGGTCACTATGGTAGGTCTACTTACCTCCCTCGTGGGCTCCAGACTAACGTTGCACTCCATACGTGGATAGACGTCATTACTAAGCATGCTTATATACTGCTGCTTCTCCTTACTCCATAAATGAGAGACTGGAGGCCGGATAAAAAGATGGAGGGAGTGGAGACCTGGAGTCACATTCACTATAGGTGGGCCCAGTATAGCTGGAGATAAAGAGCGACAGGTGAATATATCACATAATATATCACATACATTGTCTATACATATCCTGTGTGTGCATGTGTGTGCGTGATTAACGTACATTAAAAATAAGCCAATGCTGAAACCCATGTCTACTTCCTGTACCCATATCTTGTACCTGTACTCATGTCTACTTCCTGTGCCCATGTATTGTACCTGTACTCATGTCTACTTCCTGTGCCCATGTCTACTTCCTGTGCCCATGTCTACTTCCTGTGCCCATGTATTGTACCTGTGCCCATGTCTACTTCCTGTGCCCATGTCTACTTCCTGTGCCCATGTCTACTTCCTGTGCCCATGTCTACTTCCTGTGCCCATGTCTACTTCCTGTGCCCATGTCTACTTCCTGTGCCCATGTCTACTTCCTGTGCCCATGTCTACTTCCTGTGCCCATGTATTGTACCTGTGCCCATGTCTACTTCCTGTGCCCATGTCTACTTCCTGTGCCCATGTCTACTTCCTGTGCCCATGTCTACTTCCTGTGCCCATGTCTACTTCCTGTGCCCATGTCTACTTCCTGTGCCCATGTCTACTTCCTGTGCCCATGTCTACTTCCTGTGCCCATGTCTACTTCCTGTGCCCATGTCTACTTCCTGTGCCCATGTCTACTTCCTGTGCCCATGTATTGTACCTGTACTCATGTCTACTTCCTTTACCCATGTCTACTTCCTGTACCAATGTTGAGAACCTGTTTCTGCAAACCACCACAGTGCTAATACTAAAAAAAAAAAATGATGTGGACATAGTGACCCGTTTGTGAGGTTGAGAAAATGGGGGTATAGGGAGCAGATTATGTGAGGAGACATTTTGACAAAAGAGCAGAAGAAAAGGTGATGGGACACTGATAAATCTGAGGTCCCATATCCGTTTTCAATAGTCTCTGCAAGCAGAAGAGAGAGACCTCTTGTGTGCACAGCAACCCATGCTAGAAAACAGGTCACACTCCTATCATGTGGCTTATGGAAGAAGATGAAAGCAGGATAAGTAAGGACACAGTGAGTAGACAATCATTACCACTGAAAAGAAAGGCTTTCACACAATATAAGGTATTAAAAAAATGGAAAAGACTGGAACGACCTTCAAGGAAGACTCTAGTTAAGTGTTTAGGGCTCTCTCTTATTTTGGGACCACTTTGCTTGCTTTACGGCAGGTGAGAGTACTTTTCATATTAAAGGGATTCTACCACTAAAACACTTTTTTTTCTAATTACCACGTCGGAATAGCCTTTAAAAAGGCTATTCGTCTCTTACCTGTGGAAGTGCTCTCCGCCGTGCCGTTCGTTCAAAATACCGGTTTGTACCGGTATGCTAATTCGTTCTCTCGCAGCGATGGGGGCGTCCCCATCGCAGGAGCAGCGATGGGGGCGTCCCCATTGCAGCTCGAAAACCGACCGCAGCGCCGCCTCTCTGGTCTTCGGTGTCTTCCCCTTGCCTCTTCAGCGTCTGTCGGACACCTGCGCAGTATGCTCTCTGTTCGGCGAAGATTGCCGAACGTACTGCACATGCGCAAAAGTGCGGTCCCAGCCATAGTGCGGGCACCGCACTTTCGCGCATGCGCAGTACGTTCGGCAATCTTCGCCGAACAGAGAGCATACTGCGCAGGTGTCCGACAGACGCTGAAGAGGCAGGGGAGGATACCGAAGACCAGAGAGGCGGCGCTGCGGTCGGTTTTCGAGCTGCAATGGGGACGCCCCCATCGCTGCGAGAGAACTAATTAGCATACCAGTACAAACCGGTATTTTGAACGAACGGCGCGGCGGAGAGCACTTCCACAGGTAAGAGACGAATAGCCTTTTTAAAGGCTATTCCGACGTGGTAACTAGAAAAAAAAGTGTTTTAGTGGTAGAATCCCTTTAAAGCCAAAATCTGTAAAATCTGTATCTACCGTATTTTTCGGACTATAAGACGCACGCAGGTTTTAGAGGAGAAAAATAGGGAAAAAAAATTTTCAGGCAAAAAACGGTAAAATATTTAATATATGGGAGTTGTAGTTTTGGAACAGCTGCAAGGCCACATTGACAGGTGACCCTGCAGCTGTACGGGGATGTATAGGGCGTTTTTTTTGTGGGGCCAGGTGTAGACCGGGCATTTTCAGACACAGGGATACCTAATGTATATGTTTCACAGTAATGTTATACTTTTATATGTATTCTAGGGAAAGGAGGTGAACTTTTATTTATTTTATTTATTATATATTTTTTTTTTTTTACTATTTTAATATCCCCCGCCTAGGGGGCTTGAACCTGCAATCATTTGATTGCAAGTCCCATAGACGACAATACAAGTGTATTGCCGTCTATGGGAGATTCTATACATTACTATCGCGGAGGGTCATACACCAGTCACGATAGTAATATATATCTATGACAGGCCTGGGAGCCTTCATTAGGCTCCCGGCTGTCATCGGAACAGGTCGGCTCCTGCGGCCTCGCCGTGCAGGAGCCGGCCTGCATCACTAAAGGTATGAGGCCGGGGGGGCTAACTGACTGTCGGGACCTGCGGTGGAGGAGTGGGTTTGCAGCATGGCCGCGCTACTGCCACCGCTGGTTTTCTTCAGCGGCAGTAGCGCGGCAATCCGCAGGCCCCGGCAGCTAAGACAGTCCCCGGCATCTGCTGTAATAGACCGGCGGATGCCGGGGAGTGTCTTAGCTGCCGGGGCCTGCAGATTGCCGCGCTACTGCCACCGCTGGTTTTCTTCAGCGGCAGGAGTGTGACAATACTGCAGGCCCCGGCAGCTAAGACACTCCCCGGCATCCGCCGGTCTATTACAGCAGATGCCGGGGACTGTCTTAGCTGCCGGGGCCTGCGGATTGCCGCACTACTGCCGCTGAAGAAAACCAGCGGTGGCAGTAGCGCGGCCATGCTGCAAACCCACATTCAGACTATAAGACGCACCCTCATTTTCCTCCGAAATTTGGGGGAAAAAAAGTGCGTCTTATAGTCCGAAAAATACGGTATATTGCTCATACACGTGAGATAGTCAGCCAAGTGCTTGTTAGGTTGGCAGCTAACTCACCCGCATACATGTGTGGATGGCTCGCCAAGTAGACTGAATGGGATTGAGGAGAGTGCTACCGCCACATTCTTTTGGCAATGGCTCTTTCCGAGATCAAAAGGATCAGGCATGTTTAAATCCAACTGTCCGATCTACCAACTGCCTGACGTCTACCATTGGGGGAAGGGTCCAGAGGACCCCATACAGGGGTATGTTTGGTATGTGCCAGGTTAGACTGACACTCATCATAATGTGTATGAGCGGCTGGAGAGCGGTGTGTGTTGGGTACCTGTTGGCTCAGTTGAGCACACCCCCATTCGAGTGACTGGGCTGAGCCGCAGCTCCTGCCGAGCACCAGGAGGCCCTGGATGTCATGGCTGATGGCGGTCTTATCTGATGGACTGGGGGTGTCAGAAGCAAGATCCACCCCTATAAAATGTTTATGGCTTAGCCTATGAACACGCCATACTTGTTCTGGTTTTCGGTGTGTACTTACTGTCTTGGACTGGTGTCAGGTGAACAGAGCTGGCATATTTAGCGGTGTCCTGGTTTGTGAAAGTGAAGACCCTGACTTGATAAAGAGAGTTAAAATTGGTGAGGTCCTTGGTCAGGTCACACTGCCTGCTGGTAATATTGCAGCAATTCGTGACATTCTGGAACCCTTGGCTGAAAGACAAAAAAAAAAAAAAAAAAAGGGGAAAGTGATATTGATTTAACAAGAATGGCACAAACAACCCCCCACGTAACGATCACAGATGGCTAACATATTTGCAGGTCACAGTCTTCACACATAGGGTCGGTCAAGGGGTAGGTGACCGTATAGGGGTGCAGTCAGGGGCCAACTTTCCATTATGGGAGCCCCAGAAAGGCCTCTTGCAAAACATCAGGGGGTGGCAATTAAGGCCTCCAGCCCTTCATACATCTGTGTCCTTGGGGACAAAACAACCATTTACAGGAATCAGCCCCATACACAGATCCACAGTCCTCTTGTTACTGTGACTGAGAGGACCTTGTCAGATGACATCACATGATGACATCACATCATCCTCCATGCAGAGCAATATCAAGACTCCAGACAGAAGGAGGAGACTGAAGAAGTTAAGTGTTGTATCAGCCCTTGTCCTTTATATAGACACTACACAGTACAGCCTCTATAGACCTTTATATAGGCACCATACAGTACCTCTTGTATCGCACTGTATAGACAGACACACTACCATTTCCCTGATTATACAGACACTACACAGTACCACTGTGTATACTGTCTTTTAAAAACACTGCACAGTACAACTTCTATTCCCCTGTGTACATAGATAATGCACAGTACCACTTCTTCTGTTGTGTACATGGCGAAACTGCTCAATACGGCTTTCCTTGTCCTGATTATATGGATAGAGCACATTATCACCTCTCTTGTCCTGTATATACAGACAGTGCACAGTACCACCTCTTGTCCTGTATATACAGACAGTGCACAGTACCACCTCTCTTGTCCTGTATATACAGACAGTGCACAGTACCACCTCTCTTGTCCTGTATATACAGACAGTGCACAGTACCACCTCTCTTGTCCTGTATATACAGACAGTGCACAGTACCATCTCTTGTCCTGTATATACAGACAGTGCACAGTACCACCTCTTGTCCTGTATATACGGACAGTGCACAGTACCACCTCTTGTCCTGTATATACAGACAGTGCACAGTACCATCTCTTGTCCTGTATATACAGACAGTGCACAGTACCACCTCTCTTGTCCTGTATATACAGACAGTGCACAGTACCACCTCTCTTGTCCTGTATATACAGACAGTGCACAGTACCATCTCTTGTCCTGTATATACAGACAGTGCACAGTACCACCTCTTGTCCTGTATATACGGACAGTGCACAGTACCACCTCTTGTCCTGTATATACGGACAGTGCACAGTACCACCTCTTGTCCTGTATATACGGACAGTGCACAGTACCACCTCTTGTCCTGTATATACGGACAATGCACAGTACCACCTCTTGTCCTGTATATACAGACAGTGCACAGTACCATCTCTTGTCCTGTATATACGGACAGTGCACAGCACCACCTCTCTTGTTTTGTATATATGGACAGTGCACAGTACAATGTCCTGTATATACAGACAGTGCACAGTACCATCTCTTGTCCTGTATATACAGACAGTGCACAGTACCATCTCTTGTCCTGTATATACAGACAGTGCACAGTACCATCTCTTGTCCTGTATATACGGACAGTGCACAGTACCACCTCTTGTCCTGTATATACAGACAGTGCACAGTACCACCTCTCTTGTCCTGTATATACAGACAGTGCACAGTACCATCTCTTGTCCTGTATATACAGACAGTGCACAGTACCATCTCTTGTCCTGTATATACAGACAGTGCACAGTACCATCTCTTGTCCTGTATATACAGACAGTGCACAGTACCACCTCTCTTGTCCTTTATATACGGACAGTGCATAGTACCATCTCTCTTGTTTTGTATATATGGATAGTGCACAGTACCACCTCTCATCAAAGTTACACCGCTTTAAAAATAAACATATCAGGCATCCACGTAGTGCCATAGTGCAAAAATGTAAGTGTGACGACGTTGGTGACGTTGTCACGCTTGCGTCATGACGCCACATGACCCCTGACCCCAATCACAGGCTTCAGCAGTCCCTGATGTTATTCAGGCGCAGGAACAGGACAAAGACCAGCACTGGAGTACAGGAGAGGTGAGTAACGCTGTTTTTTTACGTGTGCTCACCTCTCCCGGGCCTCCACTTATTATACTCTGGGGTCTCTTTAAAGTTCTAGTTTGGACATTTTCGATCCAAACGAAACTGCAGGAAAAAGCTCATGAATACTGTCATAACTGATGTGCACGGACTGACGTCTGATTCTGGGTTATTGCCCCGACCTACTGCGAGTATTACTCAGTTTGCTTCTGGGGTTAGAAATCATGGCCTGTAAGGATTTCCACCTGTAACGCTGCAGATTCTAGAAACTCACGGCTAACTTACAATCGTTCCTGATACTGTACGCAGTAATAGACGGAAGACGCTTTGTTGGGATCTTTCCAGGTCAGGATATGCTTGAAATTTTCAGAGGAGAGGCGAAGGTTACTTGGAGGGAGCAGAGCAGCAGAGACTGAGGGAAAAGGAAAAAAAAAAAAATTACAAATATGACAATAATAATGCAAGTAAATATTCTTTGAAAACTCAGCAGCTTTTCTTGAAGGAACACACATAGAACCTAATGGAAAAACCCTACAAAAAGTTCCAAAAAAGACGTGTAACAAGGACCCACGCATGTGGTTTCCCTTCTACTTGCACAACTCCTGCAGGTGTGGACAGTGCCATACATCAAAGCGGGCACGTCTGAGCCGGAGATCCCCCATCAGTTTGGCAATGGGAGGATTAAACAAAGTAAAAACATTTTTCAAAGGAAGGAAACATGATAAACATACTAAGACTTTGTTGAGACACGTAGAATATTTTAGCATGGAGTTCTTCATGAATGTGACTACTTTTGCAGCCTGTTACCACACATGCCTAAAACTTTTGCACAACAATGTAAAGCCCATCAATATTCCGTACAATCTTTGCCCTTCACCCAATGTAGAACTACGTGTCTTCATGGTAACAGACTACAAAAAGGCTCGTTGTGTAGTCTGACATCTACATCCTAGAAGAGGAAGCACATGGGAGGAAGTAACAAGGGACTGGAGGGCGAGACTGCACAGGGTTTATGGAGATAGATAGATAGATAGATAGATAGATAGATAGATAGATAGATAGGAGATAGATAGATAGAGAGAGAGAGAGAGAGATAGATAGGAGATTGATAGATAGATAGATAGATAGATAGATAGATAGATAGATAGATAGATAGGAGATAGATAGATAGGAGATAGATAGATAGATAGGAGATAGATAGATAGAGAGAGAGATAGATAGATAGATAGGAGATTGATAGATAGATAGATAGATAGATAGATAGATAGATAGGAGATTGATAGATAGATAGATAGATAGATAGATAGATAGATAGATAGATAGTGTTAGGACCCGGTCTTCACTGTCTCAGTCTGTTAGGTTTGGGTGTGGAGTGTCGGAACAGCATTCTGTACGTGAACTGTCCGATGCGCAGTAGGGGAGTGTTCACACTGGGCATGCGGTATCAGCGGCTGCACTCTGGCATGGATTGTGCTATGAGCTGCACTGCTGACCATTGCTAGTGTGTCTTGGCCTCAGAAGGGGTTAAGTTTCTCTGCTGTGCTAGGACACTACTCAGGTGGTTCCGATATCCAATGGGCCTTCTTTATACTCCTGCTTGTGGCTATTTATCCTCAGCCTTGCATTCTGTCAGTTGCCAGTCTTAATCTTCAGCGCCTGTGTCCCAGACATGGTCTGTCTGTCTGAAGCCTGCAATCGGAGTCCTGGCCCGTTCAGCTTCCATAGCTGCCTATTCATACTATCCTGATATTTTGTTAACTATTGAGCTCCTTATCCAAACCTAGTTGTTCCGGGCGCAGATAACCCTAGCTTAATTTTCTGTTTGGAGGTTTGGATTTTTTAGGGTTTTCTGTGTGTGATACTAAGTTCTGTTTCTCCTATCCCTTTCATAGTGTCAGTATTTCTGTATTTCACAATTATTTTCTCCTCTATACTTTGTGTTCCTCATATTCGCTGTTTGTCCACCTCCATTTGGACCTCTGCGGGGGCTTTTCTGTATCTTCCCTCTCCTCATAAATGTGAGACTAGTCAGGGGCTTCTGTTTCACTGGTAGGTGAGTTATTTCTCCGGCTGTGTCCGCGCCCACTCAGGTAAGGTAGTCGGGCCCACGGCTACTTCTATATAGTATAGTATAGGAGTATCACACACTAGATATTCCAAACTGCTCATTACTCTTGTTTTTTTATGTTTTCTATATTACTTGACTGAGAAGTTATCAGTCAGGGGCCAGTCCATGGTCAGAGATCCCCAGACCAGAACAGATAGATAGATGGATAGATAGCAAACACAAAATGGAGTCCATTTTGTAACCAGGTCATAAGATAAATTGTTTTATAGTCTGTTACGGTCAGTCCTATGGCTGTCACACTCTGTTCTGTATAACCTTACAAAAATGTTCAATAAAACTTGATTTAAAAAAACAACGGAAGCAGCGAGTACCCCAGAGTATAATATAATAGCAAACTTGTGAGCGGCCAACCCTCAAAAATTGTAGGGGCCATTACAGGATACTATACTATGCATAGGGGCCACTATAGGTCATGGGTAGTATACTGTACAATGCTGCTGTCATGGGGTGGCATTCTGTGATCGGGGTTAGTCTGATCCAGAAGTAGTAATAATATCAGGGCTGTGCCCTACAAGCAGGCTCCTACTGCTCGCTGATCTTGTGCCCGCCGCACTTGTAGTGCCCACACAGTCCCAATAATGAAAATGTATGCCAAGGTGCGCTAACTGACCACTGTATCAATGTGCATTTTCCTGACTGGACGAGAAGGGGTTAAACATAGGCGACAGCTACAAGGTAACAATGCCGGAGTTCTATTCCTGTAATATCCTCCTCTTTCATAAAGCATATAGGAAAAAATTAAGAGGAATCTCCGGGAACCTCCGGCTCAGTAAATTATGAGAATCGATGTTTTGCGCTCTTTTGACCGCTGCAGACTGGAAACCAAATTTGCTTAGAGATTACAAAACGGATTTGTGGTGTATACCACAGACAGCGATGTGAGGGCTATTGTTCTGCTTAACTATCATTGCTAAGTGCACATTCCCTTTAAGGGAGACTGGATATGATCAGACCTTTACGGCAAATCTACCATAACAATACATTGCAGGGGTTAGAGGGGTTTTCCAGGACTTAGTAATTAATGACCTATCCTTAGTATAGGCCATCAATTCAAGATTGGTGGGGGTCCAATACCTAGTCCCCCGGCCAGTCAGCTGTTTTAAGAGAATGGAGCATTCACATTGCAGCCTCCTTAATTCTCGACAAGCTATACGGCATACATTTGTGCAGTGGCTGTGCTCAGTATCACACCTCAATCTAATCACTTGAATGGGACTGAGTTGCGATCAGGCCACGTGACCAATGAACGTGACATCACATGACCTGAGTAAATGGAAACGGCCCTTAGGGAGCAATGCTGCTGCAGCTTTACACAGCTGATCCGCCAGGGTACTGGGTGTTAGTCCCCCGCGTATCTTCAACTGATGACGTATCCTAATGATAGGTCATTAATTACATTTTTTTTTTTTTTTTAGGCCCGATCCCTCGTTGCTAATCCCATCCACACATTGTAGAAAAAAAAAAAAATCTGCAGTGGAAAAGCTTTGCTTTCAAAAAAAACTCCCGCTTTTGGCAAATCACCACACGACAAATATACCTGCGGATACGCCAGCGGTTTCCCTACAGGAATAACGTGCAGAATGTCCGAAGAGGAAACCTCTGTGGACTTTCTGTGAAAAACGCTGCAGAAAAATAAAAACTCAAGGCGTTTCCGCTTCTCCCGTGGAGGCTCCCATGGTACGCTCTTGGGGCGCTCTGTGTCTGTTCCATGTGGCCGAGCTTGTTGACCCTTTATCGTTGGAGCTCACGCCCTCTGATTACTTCACTACTAGAGATGAACGAGTACTATTCGAAACGACCATTTCGAATAGCTTGCACCCCTATAGGAATGAATGGATGCAGACGGCACGCAGGGGATTAAGCGACCGGCTGCTGGCAAAGTCTACATGCCGGCCACTTCCATTCATTCCTATGGGTGCGTGCTATTTGAAACGGCCGTTGCGAATAGTAGATTTCGCACTTTATGCTTACCACATTTGGGGCTCTGCAGGTCTCCGACCCTACTGGTTTTGAGATTGCGCCGTGCTGGCACCTCCACTAAAGGACTGATTTCTGACATCTACTGATTGCTATCCTCTCCGGAGGGACGGACCCCTCGGTTCCACAGATACATGTCTCGTTGGTCGTCTGATTTGGGAAGGCAGATTTCCTTACCCCAGTGGCAGATCATCTGGTCACGTGCTACTAAATCTTCTACATGTATCACCAACTGGGAAACCCAGTACAAGACTCTATTCCACTGGTACCCTACTCCGGCTCTCCTCCATACCCTTAATCCTAATATTCCCTCGATTTGTTGGAGATGCTTCTCCGGGCTAGAGACCCTCTATCACATTTTTTGGGACTATTGATTCGCTCTTTTTGGCTAGAGGCTGGATGATAGCCTCCCTTTTGCTGTCCCACTGATTTACCGCCTCAACCTCCCCCCCCGCTCCTTGAGCAAGACGTCGTCACTAGAGATGAGCGAACACTGTTCGGAACAGCCGTTCCAAACAGCACGCTCCCATAGAAATGAATGGAAGCGGCCGGCACGCAGACTTTGCCGGCGGCCGACCGCTTAACCCCCCGCGTGCCGGCCGCTTCCATTCATTTCTATGGGAGCGTGCTGTTCAGAACGGCTGCTTCCATTCATTTCTATGGGAGCGTGCTGTTCAGATCGGCTGATCTGAAC
The DNA here is from genome assembly GCF_031893055.1 of Leptodactylus fuscus. Lineage (NCBI taxonomy): Eukaryota > Metazoa > Chordata > Amphibia > Anura > Leptodactylidae > Leptodactylus > Leptodactylus fuscus. The sequence goes on along the minus strand of NC_134266.1, from coordinate 22,725,717 downwards.
AGTGTTCGCTCATCTCTAGTCGTCCCTGCTATTTTTGTATATATGTACTGCAGCGAAATCCCTCATAGCTTGCCAGTGGAAGAACACCCGACCGCCCTCATCCCCCTCCTGGTCCGTATCAAAGATCTTAGATGCCTGGAGTCTCTTACAGTCTTACAGCCTCTCTAAATAATACTGTGGAGAAACTCCGTGCTATCTGGGCGCCCTGGGACTTATACTGTCCCACTCGTGGTCTCTGATCTCTCTCTCCCCCCCCCCCCCCGCCTCTGTGTTCTTCCCCTTCCTCCTCCGTAATTCTGTTGTTGGGGTTTTTGATGACTCCACACCTGCGGCTTTATTGCACACTTGTCTCCCTGTTTGTTTTTCACAGCTGCGTCTGTCTCTGTCTCTTTGGTTTTTTTTGTGTCTATTATTGAAAACTTTAATAAAAATTACAGTTTAAAAAAACAGAAACGCAAGGCGTTTCCACCGTCTCTCAATATATAGGGTCTTAGCCTAAGAAGGGGTTGTCCAGGACAACAGGTTTTCGTGCAAGGAGGCTAGGGAAGGTGAAACCCCCCCCCTCCCAAAAACAAAAGAACAAACACCCTCCCACTGTGGTCCGATCCTGCTGCGCCAGGGTCTTGTTTTGGCGGAAGTTCCCACGACACATGACTGCTGAGGCCAATCACTGGTCTAAGTAAGGGACAGGGGACGTCACCTGGGATATCCCGGTTCCTTTCCTTAGGAAACGCCATGACCTCTGATACAGATTAAAAAAATAAAATAAAAAAAGCGCCTTTTGATTTTTTTTTTGTAAGAAAAAAAGCAAAAATTTTAGTTTATAACACTGGAGTCTTGTGAGAGGTTATAATAAAAAAAGGACAAAGTGCGAGGGGAAGCGTGGGTTTAAAGTTTCCCAATAAAAAGGGGAAGTGGGCGCTTACTCTGTGCCCTGAGAAGCCCTTTATTCTGTATTTGCAGAAGTAGGTTTTCTATACAGTAATAGTCATGTATCTGCGCTCATCACATGTGTATTCACGGTCATGCAGAAACCACCTTGTATGATACTGCATAAGGGTGAATTCACACTACCGCTACTAATGTCCTTTGCTGTCGTCCGTCATAGGATGACAGCAACGGACATTAAACGGTCGCAGACTGATTCTGTGTCCAGTCCCATTGACACTAATGTAAACAACAAGATGGACGCTAGCTTCACGTATAATATGCCACTGCATGCCCCTCCACCATAATGTCCCCAACACTATAATGCCCCTGCAAACTGCTGGCAGGAGAGTGACAGGGTTCAATAGTGAAACAGGGTGCGTACCGCTCTCGGGATCACCATTGTATTCAATTTTATGTGTGCTCTGGAGATAGAGTTGAGGTTGGGACATGCCTAGCACCAGCCAGGACAGTACCCGAAATCCAGGACTGTCTTACTGAATCCAGAATGGTTGAGAGCTATGCATTAGGAACGGTCAAGTGAAGTGACTCACATTGGGCTATGTAGTTGTAACCACTTCCATAAGGACCAATGTTAGGTCCCCTGTTGGGCCATATTTAATAGTCAGCCCCTGCCATGCCAAGGTCCTTGTACACTAGCCCTCTGCTGTTCATGACCACCCTTTTACATTGACATATTTGTTTAGTAAAAATTTTCTTAGAATACCGGTTTCAACCATATCTGTGTTGTTCCTCTTTTATTCCTCCTGGGACAAGATAAACAGTATATGGGTGTTATCATAGGCTTGTCCCTCCAATCAAGGTGGACAGAGTCAGGTTGTAAACTAGATTGACAAGTGGAATGTTGGTCCCAGTTGTCAATTTACTCATAGGTTTCCAGGGAGAACAACAGAGGAACAGTTCCAACTCTGCTGTGAATATGTGTGTGCTTTGGTTGTCCTACTAATATTATAAATGTGAAAGTTTGTGTGTTTGGATGTTTGTGAGTTTGGATGTTTGTTCCTCAATCACGCTAAAACGCCTGGACGGATTTGCGTGCAATTTTCCACAAACATAGTTTTCCCTCAGGATTGAGTCGCAGGCTACTTTTGGTGCCACTAAACAACATGGCTTCCTAGCAGGAGACTCACAAAAGCAGGACTCCTAGCCCCAGCTATAGACTCACACACACTGCCTGGCATTTCCTGCCTCAACCTGCCTGCACACTCCTTACTGTCACCTCAGGAGTAGCCCTCACTCTACTCACTCACATTTACATATAGCTTTCCACTATACATACACAATACAACACATCACATTGTAATTACATGTATCTCCTATCACTGCTATATACAGTGCCTGATACATATATACTCCTGTACACAGGCTGTATATACTATATAATTACATGTATCTCCTATCACTGCTATATACAGTACCTGATACATATATACTCCTGTACACAGGCTGTATATACTATATATTACATGTATCTCCTATCACTGCTATATACAGTACCTGATACATATATACTCCTGTACACAGGCTGTATAACACATCACATTGTCTGTATCACAACATACACAATATAACACATCAAATCACATTTGCTAGCCCACCAAACTTTTTAAAGCACTTTTACAGTTTCACACATCTGTGTCCGCCCAATACTCAACTCACCGCAGACGAAGTCGCGGGTAAAAGCTAGTAGATCATAAAAATAATATAATCTTTGTATACAATTCACTCACCTTGCAGCATAACATAGCAAGGCAGAAAAAGAGCTCTTGGCCCCGTCATATCAGGTGCTGTTCACACTCCGCTCCGCTTCCTTTTCCTGCTCATGTTCTGAAGCCTGCAAAAGCGGAAATAAAACCACAAATAACTTTAGATAAAGAACACACGCAATAGTCTAACGAGAGCTGCCAGATAAGCTTTACTATGGCTTCCTGGGTTTTACTATATATTTATTACTTAATTAAAGGGGATGTACCAAAAAACAAAAACTGTGCTGAAAAATTCGGCTTATAGTCGAGTATGCACGGTATGCTATTGTTGGGGGACACACACACACTAACAAACCCCTTCAATGATGCAGTCAATATTGAGGGGCTTTATGGCCACTACTTGTGGCCTACATCACCACTTGCGGCCGTTTCAGTAGGGTGTGAAAAATGGCGGCCACCGTTAATGGCGCAGGCTCAGCTCCTGAACCAGCCATCTTTAGGGTGAGTTCACATGATGGAATTTGCAGAGGAATTTGCGGTGGTCTTGCACCCTGGATACCTCTCCAGATTCGAGCCCTGTGTAACTCACATCGGAAGGCTAAAGTATAGTTTTGTCTTTCTGCCCTGGATTTACTCGAGTCTTTTCCTCGCCTTGGGGCTCATTATTAGTAGTAGCGCTCTGCGGGTTCGGTGAGATATTATTATTATATTAAGTCCATGGTGCTGTACATTATTATATTAATTCCATGGTGCTTTACATTTGGGGGTTACATACAATACACAGAATATACAGGCAGATATAATACTAAGAGTGAGCGACTGGCACAGTGGGGTAGAGGGCCCTGCCCGCGAGGGCTTACAATCTATGAGTCACCTCTTGTCAATGACAGATCATCAGATATTCCCGCTGATATCTGCTCTACCCTGTGGTGGAAACAGTCAGCAAAACCAGTGCAGAAGTGAAACATTACAAAGTTAAAGATCTGACTGTGTAGCGTGTGGCCCCTGCAAGTTGCTTAACTCTCTGCAGCTGCTTTCTAGTAAGAGACACCCCTTCCCCATTACATACACATGTCCGCACAAGCCCCATGAACAGCAATGGTCTAGGCCCTAGACTCTAGGGCAGGGGTCCCCAACCACGGTCTATGGACCAGGACCAGGCTGTCGGGTTTTTTTGGTGGTCCGCTAGCGGGCTGGTCTCAGGCTTATACTTTGCGCTAGGCCACATTGCTATGGTAACATGTAAGCTATCGGGTAGCGCGGTATCCTGTAGCTGCAAAGGATGCTGCGCTACCTGATAATTTATATGTTACCATCGCAACGCGGCCTAGTGCAAAGTATCCAGCCTCTGTGTCTAGAGATTCGCCATGTCTGTTTGTCACGCCCGCCTGCCCCGCAGAGCATCCTGGCGGAGAGCCTTCCAGCCCGCCTACAACCCCACCCCATATGACCAAAGCCCCGCCCCTGCCCGACTCCATTCTGCCGGGCCATGGAAAAATGGTCTTGCTTGATGTCGGTCCCTGGTGCAAAAAAGGTAGGGGGACCACTGGTCTAGGGCAGAGACCCCCCTTTAATACATTACACTACAAACACAATAGCCCTAATTTGCCTCCCCCCTGCACCAGTTTTCTGGCCCACATATCTTACAAGGCCCTTTCTTGTGCCAAATTTGCGACACTTCCCCTTTCCGTAGATTCCAGCGGAGACCCCTCGGCCCAACATACTTATTATAACTCAAGCCAGTTGTCTAAGGCGAGGTATATAGGAGATCTACGCCCGCTCCTGATTTCCATTCTGTTGCCTTGTATTTTTGGGACCTTTATTAAGACAGACATACGAAACGCCAGATACGTTAAGTTTTTGTTAAAAAAACAAAAAACCCGCAAATGAAAACAAAATACAGAGTCAATATAAGAGATTTAGGAACAAAATTAAAAAATTGAGGAAGTGCCAGAAATGCGGTTTCACAGGGAATTTTCACGCCCGATGAGATCCAATGTAAAAACGTAAAGCCCTATATGTCTCGGAGGGAAGAGTTTACAAATGTAGGACCCCCTAAGGGCTCATGTACACAACCCTCTGCATTGTCCGTGTACTAGATGTGCTATGGCACACTGACTCATTCATTTCTATGGCACCATACACATGACCGTGTATTTTCAAGGCCCGTGGTGAGAGCTGCCTCTGGTTCACAGGTCAGTGATGTCACATTCATCTGTCATATGTCTTGTGTGTGGCTACGTCCCATTCGAGTAAATGGGGCTGAGCTGCAATACCAAGCAGTCAATATACAGGGTGGGCCAAATGTATGGATACACCCAGATAAAATGGAAGTGATGCCCATCTTCAAAGCCGCCATTTTGGATTCAACTTTAGTTTTGTCAATAGGAAGGGGGTCATGTGACACATCAATCACATGGAGAATTGCACAAGACATCCATGTACTACATCCCATGTACACAAACGGTGAGGTGAGATCAGCAGTCACTCCCATTTTATCTGGGTGTATCCGCACCTATGGCCCACCCTGTACAATGTACGTTGCTGTGCCTGGTACTCAAGGAAGACCTGAACGCTGCGATCGGGAGTGAACAGACCCCACTGATCTGATACTGAGGACTTATATGATGGATAATCCCGGAAATCCCTTTAGGGTACGCGTCTACATAGTTGCATGAGCAAAACCCCACCTGCATATGGCAGCCAACTATCCCACAATGGCGGGGGTTTCATACGAGCAGGTGGGGTGCACCCTAAAACCACAGAGATGGGAGAGGTAAGTATAAGAGTCACAGGAGTACTATGTATTCTGAAGGAAAGAAGTCTTGCAGTCTGCTAAAAACTTGGCTCCATTATCCGTATGAATAGACCTAAGGCTAGAGAGCGGATGGGACGGCAGCCACGTGAGAACATTATGTAATATTTTGGGGTGTGTACATTCTTATAGAAAGCTTAGTCACCGCAGTAGGATCAGTTTGATAACCATGACATATACTTTCACTTTTCATTCTATAAAAAGATCTGCACAATATCACGTGCAGAGACCCGACCCAATACCCCCAAAGCTGAGGACTTGCTATAGTTGTCTCTGAGCAGAGAGCTCCAAGATGGAGACATTTTATCAGCAACGAGACATTGCAACAAAGTATCAGGAGAGAGGAAAGATTTGTGTCTGTGCTTGGGCAGAGCGGACACCTTGTAACCAAGCCTGAGCCGACCCGATTCTAGTCTAGATATACAGATGATCTTGGTTTCCTGTTATGGCCACAACATTCGCACCTCCTGCGGTTTTAGTGAACCAAACTCAGATCTGCATGGTGTTCTTAAGGTTGAGGCCCGGTTCACAGCTGCCTTTAGGGACCTCCCCAAATGGAAACCTATGCGCATAAAAAAACGGTTACCTGGAAAACCTGCGGACTCCATAGACTATAATGGGGTTTGCATAGTTTCCACATGAAACGTGCGGGGAGTAAAGTCGTGGACGCAGCACTTTTCAAGTGCATGTTTCATTCGGAAACCACATGGATCCCATTATAGTCTATGGGGTCTGCGGGTTTTCATTTGGGGTGTCCCCAAACACAGATGTGAACCGGTCTATGATGACTCAACTTCTTTTTGTTCCAAATTTTGCCATATTTTTGGAAATTGCATGTTATTTCTACCTATGGAAATGCTGACGGTTTCCCTATAGGTATGCTGGAAGCGGAAAGTCCGCAGAGGAAAACTCTGCAAACTCTCTGTGAAAATGCTGCGGGAAAAAATACGATGCATTTTTTTTTTTCCTGCAGCGCTTTTTCGCAGTGGCCGGCTACGTGGGACCTTCCCCTTATGGATCTGTTCACACAATAGAATTTGCAGGCGATTTTGAGGCTGTTTCATGTCCAGATCCCCCCCCCCCCCCCGAATCTCACTGTTTCCAATATGAGGCAGCGATGGTTTTTTCATAACAATGAGATGACAAGGGTTCTGCTTGATCTTCTCGAGGATTTGTGGCCAAGTCTGTTGCGCAATTAGCCTCAGATACAACGGGGTTAATCTGTGAGCCCTGGCGGAAAGAGGAAATTGGAATTTGGAAAGGAATCAGAGCGGTGGAGGGTCGCCTGGAATTCCTATCCAAAACATGTAAGGCTGAGGTCATAAGATTGCAGTAGGATGTCCATGGCAAACATCCCATAGTGGACCTGCCCAAGAACCAGACATAGTCATGGCTCGCACTAGGGGGTCTGCGGGGGAGGGCCCGAAATGCTAAAGCAGACACAGGCAGACCCCACTGAATGTGGCACAGAAAAGAGTCTGCACTCTGGTATCAGCATAGTATGGGGACAACATATGGCGATAGAATTGTGGTCACATGATCTATTTTTAGCAGCACAACCTACAGCTGAGGTCAGATCCCTATAGATGGATTGCGTTACTATAGATATGAGAACGTCAATCTAACATGATGGGGGAACTACAGGGTTAATATCGGAGCGTGACTCAGACACTTGGGTGGGACGGCGGCCGAAGCAGATTTTTAACCCCTTCTCTGTTTTGCGTATGAAGATATATAATGGTTCTGTATTAGGGGGTCACACTCAATGCCTGCTTGTGAAATTAACTGCTGACATGGGGGGCTGGGGGGTGGCAGCCATCGTCTTTAATTTATTAAGAAGCCAGTGATGGATTCCTGGAGAATTAATGACACAAGAAACTATTACAGAATATTAATAATCCTATAAGATCATCGATTACACGCCGGAATCAGAGGTGGTAACTTCATTATTAATTCCAGCCCAGAATAATAGTGCCATGCTGTGCCAAGATAATACTACTACAAGACTGGGACACAACAATACTATACTGTGGTAAGATAACACCACTATAATATGAGGAAATGACAATGTTGTACTTTGCAAGATAACACTGCGATAACATAGGGAAATGACTGTGAGGGACAGAACCTGACGGCATACCTGGAGAGTAGATGCGGTATCCCCCCTCCCCCCGACAAGGACATACTGTGCCAAGATAATACTATACAGGGGATTAATAATAGTGCCGTACTGACAATAATCACTGGAGAAATAAAAATGCCATACTGTGCTAAGATAGTATGGTATGGGGAAATTACACCGCCATACTGCGCAGGGATGATACTGCTATCTAATGGAAATGTATCAGTCACTTATTGTGCCAGGATAATACAACTATATACTGGAGAACTGTGCCGAGATAATGTTATACAATAGAAAAATAACAGTGCCATGATAACATTACTATACTGTGGGGTAATAGTGCCATACTGTGCCAACATAACACTACTATACTGTGGAGTATATATAACAATGCTATACTGTTCCAAATTGATACAACCATAACAGGGGAAACTGTGGCAAGAAAATACCGCCATACAGTAGAGACATGTCAGTGCCAAGATAACAAAACTACCACCAAATAGCAATGCCATAGTAATACTCCTATACAATGCTGAACATAATACTGCCATCCCTTATACAGTGCTGAACATAATACTGCCATACAGTCCTCCCCTATACAGTGCTGAACATAATACTGCCATACAGTCCTCCCCTATACAGTGCTGAACATAATACTGCCATACAGTCCTCCCCTATACAGTGCTGAACATAATACTGCCATACAGTCCTCCCCTATACAGTGCTGCATATAATACTGCCATACAGTCCTCCCCTATACAGTGCTGAACATAATACTGCCATACAGTCCTCCCCTATACAGTGCTGCATATAATACTGCCATACAGTCCTCCCCTATACAGTGCTGAACATAATACTGCCATACAGTCCTCCCCTATATAGTGCTGCATATAATACTGCCATACAGTCCTCCCCTATACAGTGCTGAACATAATACTGCCATACAGTCCTCCCCTATACAGTGCTGAACATAACACTGCCATACAGTCCTCCCCTATACAGTGCTGAACATAATACTGCCATACAGTCCTCCCCTATACAGTGCTGCATATAACACTGCCATACAGTCCTCCCCTATACAGTGCTGAACATAATACTGCCATACAGTCCTCCCCTATATAGTGCTGCATATAATACTGCCATACAGTCCTCCCCTATACAGTGCTGAACATAATACTGCCATACAGTCCTCCCCTATACAGTGCTGAACATAATACTGCCATACAGTCCTCCCCTATACAGTGCTGAACATAACACTGCCATACAGTCCTCCCCTATACAGTGCTGAACATAATACTGCCATACAGTCCTCCCCTATACAGTGCTGCATATAACACTGCCATACAGTCCTCCCCTATACAGTGCTGAACATAATACTGCCATACAGTCCTCCCCTATATAGTGCTGCATATAACACTGCCATACAGTCGTTCTCAGGGTCTTCACATGACACAATATACAACAACATTGTCACCTAGAGCCCACATAACATTGCCATAGAGTCTATTATGGAATAGACATAATACACAGTCTATACACCACCAGCAGTAGCACACAGAGGCTGAGTAATGCTGCCACACCGTGCACATACACCGAGCCGCACGCACACAGCCAGACACGTGCACACGAATGCTACTCACACAGAACTACAAATCCCAGCACGCTCCAGGCAGTATACAGCAGTGCAGAGTATACAGCAGAGCGGACACACACATACGTCACTCCCGTCTTCACCTACATCGTCTTCTTTATCTCATCTGTAGTGTTAGCCATGGACGGCTCTTTCTCGTCAAGCCCCGCCCCTTCAGATGAGCAGCCGTCTGATTGGCTACAGACATCGGATCCAGCAAATAGCGGTGGAGAAGGAGGGGAGTCACGTGACCCCGCAGGGCAGAGCGGGAGCGCGCGCGGGTGTCTGGTGCCGTGCGCGTGGTTTTAGTTTCCTTCTCGCGCCGCGTTATCTACACCGTGCTCTGACGTCACGTTTGTTGCGATACAGCTTCGGCTTTAACCCTTTGCCTGCTGTTTTCCTTGTAAAAGCCATAACTTTTTTTTTTTTTTTTTTGCCTTCACAGAGCCCAATGTGGTCTTATGTTTTACAGGACAAAATTCTACTTCATAATGGTATCATTAACGGGGTTGTCCGGGATGAAAAAAATAAAAATTAAACCAACCTTCTTCTCCTCCCCAATTTTATAAATGACTTGCATAATCAAAAATGTATATTTCACCATTATCGCTGGCGTGACCCCTCCGGCCACATTGTTATAGATCCTGTGACGTTCCGTTTTGCTGTTTCTGGAAATGTTGCAACACATACTATATCCCCGTCCCCTAACTTCTCAGGGCTCGTTCACATCTGCGCCCGGTCTCCGTTCTGCAGGTTTCCGTTTCCTGCATAAAACAGAGCAGGAGACGGAAACCTGCAGGACTCTTTCATTTGAATGGGTTTGAAAGATGTCCGGCCGTGAGCGGTGGTGAGCGTTTTATGCTCTCCGCCGCGAAACCGGGTTTTATAATCCGGACACAGAGTCGGACATGCAGTACTTTGTGTCCGGATTTAAAAAAACGGTTTTGCGGCAGAGAGCATAAAACGCTCACCGCCGCACCCGGTCTGTGGTTTCCATCTTCTGGCATGCAGAAAACGGAAACCACAGAACGGAGACCCTGAACGCAGGTGTGAACCTAGCGTCATCCCCTCCCCATCATACTTACTTTCCTTCATGCTGGAATATCTTTTTTTTTTTTTTTTATGTCGTTTGTCAGCCCCATATAGGGATCACAATGTACTTTTTTTTTTCCTATCAGTATGTCTTTGTAGAATGGAAGGAAATCCACACAAACACGGGGAGAACATACAAACTCCTTTCAGATGTTGTTCCTGGCGGGATTCGAACCCACTGCGAGGCTGCATTGTTAAACACTGAGCCGCCGTGTTGCCCTTAGACTTTTTATGGATATCTTTGAGAAATGGCTTTCTTCTTGCCACTCTTCCATAAAGGCCAGACTTGTACAGTGTACAGGGACTGATTGTTGTCCTATGGACAGACTCTCCCACCTCAGCTATAGATCTCTGCAGTTCATCCAGAGTGATCAGGGGCCTCTTGGCTGCATCTCTGATCAGTCTTCTCCTTGTTTGAGATGAAAGTTTAGAGGGACGGCGGGGTCTTGGTAGATTTGCAGTGGTCTGATACTCCATCCATTTCAATATGATTGCTTGCACAGGGCTCCTTAGGATGCTTAAAGCTTGGGAAATCTTTTTGTATCCAAATCCGGCTTTAAACTTCTCCACAACAGTATCTCGGACCTGCCTGGTGTGTTCCTTGGTCTTCATGATGCTCTCTGCGCTTTATACAGAACCCTGAGCCTATCACAGAGCAGGTGCATTTATACGGAGACTTGGTTACACACCGGTGGATTCTATTTCTCATCATCAGTCATTTAGGACAACATTGGACCATTCCGAGATCTGAACTGAACTGAACGGAGTGAGTTTGCTGCACTGAAAGTAAAGGTGCCGAATAATTTTGCATGCCCGACTTTTCAGTTTTTTATTTGTTAAAAAAGTTTAAAATATCCAATAAATTTCGTTCCACTTCACAATTGTGTCCCACTTGTTGATTCTTCCCCCAAAAATTTAAATTTGCTATCTTTATGTTTGAAGCCTGAAATGTGGCAAAAGGTTGAAAAGTTCAAGGGGGCCGAATACTTTCGCAAGGCACTGTAGTTGTAATTTTTATTGCTTTAAAGGGGTATTCCCACCTCAAATACTCAGCAGTCTTCACTCTTGTAAAATCTTCTTTCTTCCTGGTTGCTTGCATCATTTGGTGGGCGGGGTTTCACAGGCAACCTGCCGTTTAGCTCCACCCCCAAATTCGCGTGTAGCTCCGCCCACCCACATTGGACTATGAAGTACAGGCAGGAGCAACTCCATTCTGTGTTACATATAGAGACTGCCTGTCTCTGCCATCATGAACACAATTGAATTAGCTAGCCTGATAACTGGGAGAACAGAAGAAATGAAAGCAGCTCCTCTATCTGAGTGCAGGACCTAGGTCACATGGTGTAGACACAGGAATAGCTAGATACACAGGCTCGCTCCCTGCACTTAGCCCCTCCTCCCTCCCCCCTGAGAGCAGCAGATACATCATTTGACTCAGGAGCAGCTAGGTCAGGGCTGTGGCCACAAAGAATTGAATAAAGTAAGATAGTGGACAAACAAAGCAGTTTTGCTGAAGCAATGTATTTAGGAAAAGTCTTACATCCACATTAACCAGCAGTATAGATAGGATCCTTGTGATGGGACAACCCCTTTAATGATTTTTTTTCTTAGATTTTTATAAACTTTTTTATTTTTACTTTAGCCCCCCCCCCCCAGGGGATTTCCTGCCACAAATATTTTTTTCAGACAGCTTAGGCTCTCAGTATGTTATCTATTGGGGTCTGACACCCACACAGAGCAACTGTCCAGGTACCAAAATCTGCTGCAGTGGATGAGGAGAGCATGCAGGCTGCTATTCAAGTAAGGAGGCATTCACACTACGTATACTGAAGCTTATTCTGAACGTAAAACATTTGGGATCGGAAAAACCCTTTTATGGGAAAATCACCGTTACTATTTAGCCCTGTCTAATAGGAACTTAGCAGAAGGCTCTAGACAGCCACTGACCACGGCATCTGAGAGGTTAAAGTCCCATGCACCCCACCATCTCTATCATACATGTACAGCAGATGTTTGGAAAGGGTTAAAGGAATGTTCCACATTGAACAGCCATTTAAAAAGGGTAAAAGAATTTATTACTGTCGGCAACGTCTTATGTCCGTGTTCTAGTGAACGTCCCACAATCTTCCTCTATCGTCCCTCAATCCCAAAGTACATGGGGAAGACTTCAGCACATCCTTTTTCCTGGAGGAACTGGTAGAGCTGGCCTAGATCCATGTGGTTTCCTCGGGATCCATGTACATCAAACGCCTTCTCTTCTAGAGCTGGAAATTTTCTAAGTTTCTGGATTTCTGTCTCAGCTTTCGAAGCTGAAGAGGACAACGGGACGTCCTCCCTATGTCTGATCAAAATGCGTTTCCACGTTAGTTTCCGTATTCTAGAAAAAAAAAAATAAAAAAGTGAAAACAAAAATATAACCAGAATAAAGTGATAATAAATAACAAAAAGAAATAAAAAGAACCATTGAACCAAACACTTAAGGTGGAATTTCTCAAGAATCCATGTTTAGCCCCCCACAGCGGCCGACATACCTGGACCAGAACTCCTCACAAGACTCCTGGGCTCCCTCCACGCACACAATCCCGGGTTTCCCCGGCATGCTGAACCCAGACAGTCCCAACTCCTTGGACCATTCTAATATATTTTTCCTTTTTATCTTATTGTATATATGGTGACTGTATATCCACAGTCTGGTAAAGATGGCGTCTTCTGCCGCAGCTACTCCGTGCTGGTCATGGGTAGGTGTCACTGTGTTTAGGTAGGTGTCAGCATTGTCTTGTAGCCACTCGGTAGCACTTAAGATGCAGACATCGCCATTGCAGTGGCCTCTCAAGTACGCATTTAGGTCTGAATTAAGCTGCGCCTGTTGTGAACGCACCAAGGATGGCGACCTGTGGGAGAGAAAGGGATTGGTTAGACTGTTAGCTGGAGCCAAGAGACAGTTAACATGGTGGAACAGCAGGTGGAGCTACTAAATTCATATTTTGTATCCGTCTTCTCCCAAGAAACTAATGGAAATATCGACATTAATGGTGATGGAGATGAGGGGAAGGAGGACTCCAAGCTGACTATAAGCGAAGGTCTGGTAAGAGAGCACTTAGCCAAGTTACAGGAAACCAAGTCCCCAGGACCAGATGATTTACACCCTAGAGTCCTGAAAGAGATAGCAGAGGAAATAACAGAACCCCTTGCTATAATCTTCAGTAAGTCATGGGAAACAGGAGTGGTCCCTTTAGATTGGAAAAGGGCAAATGTTGTCCCCATCTACAAAAAGGGGAAAAGGGACGATCCAGGAAATTACAGGCCGGTAAGTCTGACCTCGATAGCAGGAAAAATCTTTGAGCAAATTGTCAAGGAACATTTACTTCGGTACCTGGATGGGAAGGCATTAATTAACCAGAGCCAGCACGGCTTTATGACCAATAAATCTTGTCAGACTAACCTGATTTCTTTCTATAACAAAATCACTGAATGGTTGGACCAAGGGAATGCCGTGGACATAGTATATCTTGACTTCAGTAAGGCATTTGATAAAGTATCACATAACCTTCTTATTGAAAAAATGATTAAGTATGGTTTTGACAAAAAATCAGTTAGGTGGATTCACAACTGGCTTAATGATCGGGCTCAACGAGTAATACTAAATGGCTACACATCCAACTGGAAGAAAGTCAAAAGCGGGGTGCCGCAGGGCTCTGTTCTGGGCCCAGTACTTTTTAATATCTTTATAAATGATCTGGACAATGGAATTATTGGGGAACTCATAAAATTTGCAGATGATACGAAGATAGGAGGAATAGCCAACACTAGAGAGGAGAGAGAGTGTATTCAAAAGGACTTAGACACACTGGAACAATGGGCTGAGGCGAACAAAATGGTATTTAACAGGGACAAATGCAAAGTTCTACATCTGGGTAACAGAAATGTAAAAAACATATATAGTATGGGAGGAATAGAACTAAGTGATAGCATAGGGGAAAAGGACTTGGGCATAATAGTAGATCACAAATTCAACATGAGCCAACAGTGCGGTGCTGCTGCAAAAAAGGCGAATAAAATTCTGGGATGTATTAAGACAAGCATTGAATCTAGATGAAGAGAGGTCATTATTCCGCTGTACTCTTCCCTGGTCAGACCACACCTGGAATACTGTGTACAGTTCTGGGCGCCTCAATTCAAGAAAGACATCGATATATTGGAGCAAGTCCAGAGAAGAGCAACCAAAATGGTGGAAGGTCTGCAAACCATGTCCTATGAGGAGCGGCTAAAAGAACTGGGATTGTTTAGTTTGCAGAAGAGAAGACTGAGGGGAGATTTAATAGCAGTCTACAAATATCTGAAAGGTAGTCACAGTGCAGAGGGATCTCCCCTATTCTCATTAGCACAAGGAAGTACAAGAAGCAATGGGATGAAACTAAAGGGAAAGAGATACAGATTAGACATTAGGAAAAACTTTCTGACAGTGAGGGGAGTGAGAGAGTGGAATAGGCTGCCACGGGAGGTGGTGGGCGCTCCATCAATGGAAATCTTCAAGCGGAATCTGGATAAACATATAGCTGGGATGATTTAGGAAAACCTGCACTCGCAGGGGGTTGGACCCGATGGCCCTTGAGGTCCCTTCCAACTCTACTATAAGAATAAGAATATATACAATGGGGTAGACCTGGGACTACATCATGAGACTGAAATGTAAGGGGCGAGGGTGCACGAACAAGGCGGGGCTACATTAAAGGGATTCTACCATTAAAACACATTTTTTTCTCATTGACACATAGGAATAGCCTTAAGAAAGGCTATTCTTCCCCTACCTTTAGATGTCTTCTCCGCGCCACCGTTCGGTAGAAATCACAGTTTTCGTCGGTATGCAAATGAGCTCTCTCGCAGCACTGGGGGTGGGCCCCAGCGCTCAAACAGCACGGGGGGAGACCCCAATGCTGCGAGAGAAATCTCCAGCGCCGCCTCCATCTTCTTCAGGAACGGCCTCTTCACGCGTCTTCTTCCGATGCAGGCGGTCCAACTTCTAGGCCTTCGGGCAGAGCCAACTGTGCATGCCCACAGGCCACAAGAAAATGGCCGCTTACTTACTGTGTAAACGGCCATTTTTCTTGTGGCCGCGGGCATGCGCAGTCGGCTAGAAGTTTAACACCCAGCGCCAGAAGATGACGCGTGAAGAGGCCGTTCCTGAAGAAGATGGAGGCAGCGCTGGAGAGTTCTCTCGCAGCATTGGGGACGCCCCCAGTGCTGCGAGAGAGCTCATTTGTATACCGACAAAAACTAGGATTTCTACTGAATGGTGGCGTGGAGAAGACATCTAAAGGTAGGAGAAGACAGGCTATTCCTACGTGTCAACGAGAAAAAAATGTGTTTACATGGCAGAATCCCTTTAAGAATGTCACTACCATCTTGGATGTTTCATTAGGGTTGTGCTATTTGGATGCTGCTAGTCATGGTCAATATATCTGGATGATGTATAAGCCTATCTATCAGTATATACTATCATTCTGGACATTGTAGATTCTATGTTAGGTTCACCCCTTGTCAAGGAGTCCGTTGTTCTGGTCCATAGGGGGATCAGATCAACGGACTGCTAAAATAGTGGACACATATGGAGCATGACGGACCCCATTGACTATAATTTTCAACCTAAAGCACCAGGTGAAAAAGTGGCGGACTTTTCCGACCAGTGGTTATAGGCAGACACTGCGGAGACTCAGATGCAGATGTGAGCATAACCTTATAGTCCGTGGAGTCTCATCTTCCTCTTGTTTGGTGACAGCTGGACACGTATTGAGCAGCGATCTCCACAGTGGCCTCTCCTACTGGGAGAAGAAGAGACCACTGGAGATCGCTGCCCAATACGTGTCCAGCTGTCACCAAAGAAGAGGAAGATGAGACTCCATAGACTGTTATACCCCAAACCACCCGCCCCACCCCACCTCCCCATATAGCGGTCACCAACTAAGAGGAAGTTGAGACTCCATGGACTGTTATACCCCAAATCAGCCCCCCCCCACCCCATACTCTCACCCTCGACTCCAAACCCCCCCCCCACTTTACTAGCTTTGGCAATGCCAAATATCCATTCGGACGTGCCAATAAAGCCTATTTGATTTGATTTATCTAGTACCGGTTTCTGTAAAACACTATAGAGCTAATAGTAAAATAGACTGTCCAGGACATTACACTGTGGGGATGATGTCACCAAAGGTCCTGGAAGCTGCACCAACTGCTGCTGATAACACTGGGGAAGGTATTGGAGGCACGGTGACCTGACTGTAAGAGAGGGGGGCTATAGAGGACAGATTATGTGAGAGGCAGAGATGGCACTTGCACACATGTGGTAGGGCAGATGGACATGCTGGTGGGATATTGATGAATATGACATCACATGAAAATTCTCTATATAGTATCTGCAGGCAGCAGAGAGAGAATTCCTGTGGGTACAGCAACCCATGCTAGAAAAAGGAGGTCACACTGTGATCATGTAAGTTATTGAAGAAGGTGACAGTAGGATAACGAAAGACAATGCGAGTGGACAACTGTTACGACTGAGGGTAGTAAGGAGTTAAAAATAAATCACTGGAGTGTCCCTTTAAAGACATGACAATAAAAAGAAGGAAATATTGACGTGTAAACGTTACCTGACAACTATCTCTGGTGGTACATTTGGATATTGTGGAGGGTATGAGCAATGCAATGACAGCGTATGCTACAAGACAGAGAAGAGCAGGGTTAGTGGATAAGTGACCAATAAGGTAATAAATAGAGATTACTGTTCGGATCAGCCGATCCGAACAGCACACTCCATAGAAATGAATGGATGCACCTGGTACTTCCGCGTTGACGGCGGCCGGCCGCTTAACCCCCGGCGTGCCGGCTACGTCCATTCATTTCTATGTGAGCGTGCTGTTCGGATCGGCTGATCCGAACAGTACTCGCTCATCTCTAGTAATAAACAGTCTGTATAGGGGCTGGCAGACTCCTGCTTAAAGGTGATGTCTCAGCACAAAATCAATGTCCAAACAGTGGAGGGGCAGTAGGAAAAGTTATGCCACCTCATCTCCTGTTGGTTCCATTTGGCTATTTTTGGGCACTATATGATTGACTAGAAAAGCCCAATGCAGAAATTGTGATGTAGTGTAGGACTGGCTGCACGACACATAACACCAATGGACCTCACTGATCAATAATGTGCCCGCCGTGTTGTCCATGAATAGGGGTCTTCTTACCTGGACACGGTCGGCATCGCCCAGCTTCATGGTCAGAGTGAACTGGATCTGGAAGGTTGGGGTGATGGCGGTACGCTGCTCGGTGTAATCTCGCAGCTCAGCCAGCGCTAACTGGTCAGTGACACTGAACTCTTCTTCATTAGGGAACATGCTGGACAGAAGGTCCAGCTCCGAAATCTGCGCCTCCGCCTCCTCATAGCTCGCCATTCTCTGAAAAGAGATAGGAAGGAAGAATAATAGTTATCACCTCAATGTGAACACATGAGATCTGAAGATGACGCTGCTGACGAAGATGGAGGCGGCGCTGGAGAGTTCTCTCGCAGCATTGGGGAGTGCTGTTTGAGCGCTGGGGCCTGCCCCCAGTGCTGCAAAAGAGCTAATTTGCATACCGAGAAAAAACGGGATTGTAGGTGAACGGCGGCGCGGAGAAGATGGGAGAAGAATAGCATTTCTTAAGGCTATTCTGACATGGTACCTAGAAAAAAATTGTGTCTGAGTGATAGGATCCCTTTAAATCCATTTAGCAGTTGCAATAATGGACACAAGCAGGAGGCCTGGTGGGGACCTGTATATATTTTAATAAGTGAGCCTGATGCGTTTTTTTTTGTTCCTTGCATGACCCCCTTAAAGTTATGGCCCGACATAGTGGACCACAGCAAAAAAACATGCGGCGGCAACACATGGTGGTCTTTCCCACAGCGCTTTACATAGAAAGCCCAAAGAGGTTTCCTTCTGCTTCCATTATACCTATAGGGAAACCGCCGGCGTTTCCATACGTTTCATTGACATGGTGCAATGCACAGTTTTGTGTGTCCGCTGCCTGTATTTGTCTGCAATGTGTGGAATGGATTTGAAGGGATTGTAAAATGCCGCGGTTGTTTCCGCCACGTGGAGCCTGATACGCTTTTCCAGGACTAGACTATTAATGGCTGATCCTTAGACAGTTCAGTACACGAGACTGTGGGGTCTAAGGCCTCCTCCGATCAGCTATGTAAGAGGTACTGTGCCAATGTAGTCCTGTTCATCAGTTCCATGGTACAGCAGCCACTCAGTCCCACTTAAGTAAATGGGGCTGAGCTGCAATACCAAGCACAACCATTATACAATGTACGGCGCTGTGCTTGGTATTCAGACTCCCTAAACACGCACCAATCGGCTGAGTGAAGAGACTATGGCGGTCAGGCGAGCCCTGCAGCCTCTTTTTGGTGATGATCACATCCGCCATATACAGCCCATGTACAATATACAGTCAGGGGCGGCAGCACTCACCCGATATTGATGGCCCAACCTAAGTCTAAGTTCCAAGGGCGTAAGAGGAAGATGGCGAATACCTTTGTCCGTCTCTGGATTCCTTTATAGGGACAGTCCCATCTCAGACTGCACTCACACTACACTGACACCACTGCAGCCAGCTGACACTTGCAGGCACACTCACCAGCACAGGAATACTTCTAGAGCCCAGAGATCCCCATGTCTGCAAGAGCTGGGGTCAGGTGACGTCATGAGCACGTGATCAGCCACTGACGTGACTTATCATCAGATTTGTATAATGTACATAGCCAATAAAGTTATTGATATTTTTTTTAAAGCGTCCAGCCATTTTTGTTATGGGCAAGGCACATAACGTGAACTCAATCACAGTTAACCTCATCCAAAATGGCGTTTTGTCTGTCTTTTAATCCCACGTCCTGTCCATGATCTAGACAACAGGATGTCAGCGACGTATTTTTAGCATGAGAACATTTGCTTGGAGTCGAGCAGCTACGGTATGTGACTCCATAGTGACGTCCGCTGCTGACACTGTACTTTGACACATAGGAGGGGCTTTGCTCCGGCTTCTTTATTCCAATTGGCTTTTGTGCCTGTCTGTCAAATTGTTAACCAATCAACTAAGCCGATCCTTCATTTTACGTCATTAACACCTCTACACGTTTGATCTGAAGAGAACAAACTGTAAAAAAAACCCCACAACGTCGCCATATTGGGGTAGATAGTTTCCTTTGCGTTCATGGATATTGGCCTTCGACAAAATGGCCGGCTCTGTTATTTTTCCCAACACAAATGGAGACATTCTTTTTAATGTAAATTACAAAATCTTTACTCTTGTTTTCACCCTGTACAGTTAATCCAGGCAGCGAGAGAAAGCCGGTAACGTGTAGAAGGGGCGACGGGAGATAACACAGCGACGACACGTGGGGATAGCTGGCAGGGCCGCGCCACACTGCGCATGTCCCGGGTATAACACTCTGCTAGTTCCTACTGGCAGTGACAGATGTCTAATATGTAAGTTGTGGCCCCTGCTCTGCTAGGACTGCCATATGTTCGGACATACCTGCTAAGGTAGGTGGTTACAGTGCTGTAAATATGGCCAATATGTTAGGATTATTGGGAATGTTTGTGGATACAGTGATGTAGGAATAAGTATATAGATACCATTGCATATATACTGTCACCTGCCCTTAGGATGTGTTCAGACATGACGGTAATGATGTAGTAGTTCACCCTGTCTTGGTTTCAGTGTTCTGACGATATAAGGCCCCATTCACATGGGGAAACCTACAATGGAGAATACAGTCTGTACACCGGCCAGTAGACAAGAATACCTCGCAACATCTTGATGGAGGGTGGGTTGACTTTGGTGAGCACCAGACAGCACAGCTAACATGGTCAGAGCTGGGGTAGCGCCACCTACTGGAGCCAACCCACACCTGGGCGAGCCTACCGATAGCCTCTCCATTCTAGCACCGGCCATAGTGGCTGTTAGTATAAGGCTAGGACCATATGGCGGTTTTGACCACGATGTACATAGGGCTTTATGCTAGGGCCACGCAGCAACTATGGTCACGACTCCTGTCACATGACCAAAAGAAAGCTGTGTTGCCCTTTAACTCCTTCACTCATGTTAGTGAATGGAGTTGTTTTACATCTAGTTTCAAAAATGTTGAAGGTTTTTTGTGGAATTCATGACACCCTTGGGTTCGCTATTCTTCTGGTACAGTCACTGTGTACATACATTACATTACTTATCCTGTATTATACTCCAGAGCTGCGCTCACTATTCTGCTGGTACAGTCACTGTGTACATACATTACATTACTTATCCTGTACTGATCCTGAGTTACATCCTGTATTATACTCCAGAGCTGCGCTCACTATTCTTCTGGTGCAGTCACTGTGTATATACATTACATTACTTATCCTGAGTTACATCCTGTATTATACTCCAGAGCTGTACTCACTATTCTGCTGGTACAGTCACTGTGTACATACATTACATTACTTATCCTGTATTATACTCCAGAGCTGTACTCACTATTCTGCTGGTACAGTCACTGTGTACATACATTACTTATCCTGTACTGATCCTGAGTTACATCCTGTATTATACTCCAGAGCTGCACTCACTATCCTGCTGGTGCAGTCACTGTGTACATACATTACATTACTTATCCTGTACTGATCCTGAGTTACATCCAGTATTATACTCCAGAGCTGTACTCACTATTCTTCTGGTGCAGTCACTGTGTACATACATTACCTTACTTATCCTGTACGGATCCTGAGTTACATCCTGTATTATACTCCAGAGCTGCGCTCACTAATCTACTGGTGCTTTAAAGGGATCCTATCATTAAAACTCTTTTTTTTTTTTCTTCTTCCTACCACGTAGGAATAGCCTTAAGAAAGGCTATTCTTCTCCTACCTTTAGATATCTTCTCCGTGCCGCTGATCAGTATATAATCCAGTTTTCGTCGGTATGCAAATGAGTTCTCTTGCAGCACTGGGGTCGTCCCCAATGCTGTGAGAGAAATCTCCAGCAACGCCTCCATCTTCTTTAGGAATGGGTCTTCTCAGCATCTTCTTCCGGTGGTGGCTTCAGACTTCTAGGCCTCGGTGTTAGGGAAAAGCCAACTGCGCATGCGTGCCGGTCACAAGAAAATGGCCGCTTACAATACTGTGTAAGCGGCCATTTTCTTGTGGCCGGCGGGCATGCGCAGTTGGCTTTGCCCGAGGCCTAGAAGTCTGAAGCCACCGCCGGAAGAAGATGCTGAGAAGACCCATTCCTAAAGAAGATGGAGGCGTTGCTGGAGATTTCTCTCACAGCATTGGGGACGACCCCAGTGCTGCAAGAGAACTCATTTGCATACCGACGAAAACTGGATTATATACTGATCATCGGCACGGAGAAGATATCTAAAGGTAGGAGAAGAATAGCCTTTCTTAAGGCTATTCCTACGTGGTAGGAAGAAGAAAAAAAAAAAGAGTTTTAATGATAGGATCCCCGGCTCATAAAGTTTTATGTTTGTGTAATGACAACATTGTCTGACCTCTGCATAAGCAATGCCGCCCCTGCTACCTCTTGTGTCACCCCCTCTACCTCATAGATTGTAAGCTCTTGTGAGCAGGGCCCTCAGTCCCATTGTGTGAAATGACTTTCTTTGTAATGTATCTTTCTGTCTGTACTCGTACCCTACTAATTGTACAGCGCTGCGGAATTGTTGGCGCTATATGAATACAATATATTATATATTATTATTATTATTTAAGTGGCCCAAATTTCTTCTACCAAACATCAGTTTTCTGGGTGAAGGTCTCCCGTATTTTGCCACTACCAGGCACAGCCACGTACCGTATATTGGTGAGCGCTGTCCCCGTGTATACATGAAGGGGATGCTGCGGCTCTTCAGTTTTCTAGTCAGTCAGTATCTCGGAGGATGGAAATGCACCAAGCTGTCCTAGGAATACGCCGTGAGGTCGGAGGATGATGCGCTTTTTATTCATTGTTTTTCTAGGAGTTATTAAAGTGGAAAAATGGCCAAGAAGAGAGGAAAGAACCTGCCGGTACAGGAGACGGCGGAGACAGGTGGGCTTAGAGGAGTCCTATAATATCTGATTTGTACATACAGGGCCCCGTTATAGCCAAGGCCTTGTTAGCAGCCAATCGGCTTTATACTGTGCCATAGAAACATAACCTGGCCCATATGGTTGCTCTGGGCAACAAGATCAGATTTTCTGTTGATAAATGAGGCCTAGTGTGAGCGAGCCTCCTCAGATCTGGGGAACGGAGACCTGGAACAGAAGCCACAGTTATCACCTATCCATGTTCTGACTCGAAGAAGGGACCGACCGCCTCCGGCGTGAATAGAACGGTAGTTCATGTGTCACCGCCGCTCCATTCACTTCTCTGGGCCTACAGGAGCGCTGTACTCTTCTATCTCCATCAGGCCCATTGAAGTGAATGGAGCAGGAACGCTACCGTTAAATTCACACATAGGACGCAGTGAATCCTGTTCCTGTGATCCTGAGGATAGGTCATCAGTAAAGAGCCCGACAATCCTGGGGTAGTCCGGGCATGTCAGTACTTGGGCAGGAGATTGGGGAAGATGACGTCTCCATTGACGTCACCGACCTATGTCACAGGTTCCTTTCCTTGTGCTGCTCGTTGGCCTCAGAGATCACGTACGGCAAGGACAAGACCCCAGATAACTGTCCCTGGCCTCCTACCCAAGTACTATGATTTCTGCACAACTCCCTTAAAGAGGACCTGTCATGTCCTTGGGCACATGCAGTTTTATATCCCGCTAGAAAGCCGACAGCGGCTGATTTCAGTGTATTGTTGGCTTTTTAGCGGTATATAAAATCACACATGCCTGTGAACATGAAAGGAAATTCTTTGCTAAAGAGGATCTATCAAAAACACTTAAAGGGGCAACACGGTGGCTCAGTGGTTAGCACTGTAGCCTTGCAGCGCTGGAGTCCTGGGTTCGAATGCCGCCAGGAACCACATCTGCAAGGAGTTTGTATGTTCTCCCCGTGATTGTGTGGATTTACTCCCATTCTACAAAGACATACTGATAGGGGAAAAAAACACTTAAAATGCCTGTGTGAAGGTGCCTTAAGGCTGAGACTCCATGTTTTCGGAAATTCGGAAATGCAATGTTTTTGTTTCAGATTGTGCTGCGTTTTTTTTTTTTTTGTTTTTTTTTTGAGCCTAAGCCAAAAATGGGAAATATATAGGAAGCCTCTTATACTTCTACCTTCTGCTCAATCCACTCCTGCCGTTTCCGCAACGTGGGGCCTTAGCCTAAAAGGGGTTTTCCAGGTTAAGTAATTGGTGACCTATCCCTTAAGATATTTCAATAGTTAAAGAAGGACAGGGCCCCTGGACCCCCAGCAGATTGTCTGTTGGATGAGGCTGCAACATTGGAGTGAGCACCGTAAGGCCTCATGCACACAACAGAGTATGCAGGTTGAGGGGGTTCCAAGTTTTTCTAGGGAATCCGAATGACATCGGAGTGCGTTCTGTCCTCTATTGATTTCAATGGGGGGAGATGAAGTTCCGCTCCATTTGATCATAACCCCCCTTGGACAACACGGTTGTGTACTTGAGCCCTTAGTCCAAATCCATGGCACATCCACACCAAAGTCTGCATCTTGATGCATATGTCACCCGCGCCATGTTCTTGTGAAATTCCACATCGCCGTAACAGAACAAGTATTCTCCTTTTCTCTCCTTGAGAAATGTCTGCAGAATGTGGATGAGATTTCTAAGATCTGGAATACTTGGTACTGTAATTTTTTGCTGATTTTGCCTTGTCATAGGCACGGTTCTGATCCATGTGGATTGACCCTAAAGCTCCGGGGATGTCAAGTACTTATTAAGGATTTGTCTTTCAGAACCAACATGCAAACACATTAGGAAAGGAGTGGAGGAAGGAGTGGTGAAGAAGGCGCTGGTCAACGTGGAGTGGAACGTCTGTCAGGACTGCCATACAGATGGCAAAGAGAAGACGAGCTCCGAGGAAGAGGAAGCAGACGTGGTCTGGATCTGTCTGAAATGTGGTCACAGGGTGAGATTCTGATCTGCACAGGGGCCTGTCGGCTTCTGGCTGTCTTGTATTGTAGTCGGGATGATCGGATATTCCCTATGGACTGACTGTAGACATGTTGGCGCTTGAGCTGATCTGTGAGCGGGCGTTACATACAACACCTTTACCATCCCAGCGATCAGCTGATTCTTGCCGGCCTCTGTCTCCCAAACCCGCTGCCATTGACAGAAGTTTTTGTCTGCAATACAATGAAACAGATACAAGCTTTGTGCCCCGTCTGACTAGTCGTGCAAAAATGGCATCCGTGCTTGATAAAGTGAATATTCCAGACCCTTCAGCCATATTTTTTACAGATCCGTGGGGGTGCCACAGAAACGAGCCTCAAACTATAGAGCGGGTCTTATTCCTATTAGTCTTTGAAGCTCAGTCTTGTCTATTCTACCAATAGGGTCTGTAAAACGTGGATTGCACAAAACATCCGTGTGGTATCTCTTCTGTTTCCCACTGACCCTCTTACAGCTATGGCTGTGTACATGGGGTCTTACTTATGACATATGTAATGTTTGGTATCAGGGTTTCATTTCTTGTCTGTTCCTCGCAGGGCTGCGGCAGATATTCGGAGCAGAAGCATGCGCAGAACCATTATAACACCCCCAGATCAGAGCCGCACTGCCTGGTGCTCAGTGTTGGAGACTGGAATGTATGGTAAGATTCACTTCACCGTCCTAAGGGGTTAATTCCAAGTAATTTTTTAAAACTTGTATCAAATAGGGCCAAAAAATGTCCTCTCCTCTCCCTGATCCTCAGTTTCCAGCAGCTGCCACTGTGTACAGGTCCCCAATCTGTTGGGCAATGGTGGACCTGTATAGTGGCCGCGATGAGATGAGTGTCATGGTTATTGGTACGTGTTTGTCGCACTCTTTTTTTAATACACATGATAACCTATATGTGGTGTATGATCACAAAACCTACCTGTTCATTATAATAAAGCAGAGCTGCAGTGTAAAGCATAGAGGAGGGGTAAAGCATCAGCCTGAGCCTACAATGGGACACATTGCAGACTCCCTTAGAACTACTCAAAACTAAAAAAAATAAGGCTTATTATAATGACTGATAAGAGTCCAACATTCAGGCCCCCCCCCACTTGGAGTGTTAAGGTGAGCTCTTCTGCCTTTTCACTACTTGCCAAGCACAGCGCCATACAGTTTATTGTGGTGGTGCTTGGTATTGCAGCTCAGCCCATTCACTTTAATAGGAATGATCTGAAGAACATGATGTCACATGGACTTCTCAGGGAGTGCTCCGAGTGCATGAAACCGTTCATCTGCAGGGTCCTGGGTGTCGGGCCCCTGTGCATCTTCCATTTATGTCCTAAGACTAGGCATTCAATTAATAAGTCCAGGAAGACTCTATGTGTGGTTTTAGGGCCACAGCTATGAATTGGCTCTTTGCCTCTGATCCGTATCACTAGCCATTGCAGTTGGACTGACTTGTATGTCCTTCCATATCCTGATATTTATCAACCCCTTTTTTGGCTTATAGGTGTTACCTATGCGATAACCAAGTGGACTACAACAGCTCAGGGCGGCTGCGGCAGCTGGTGGAATACATCCAGAAAAAGTCCAAGACGAATGTCCGGACGGGCGACAAAGGTTTGTCAATGATTTAGGAAGTCATGATGTAAACTGTGCTGGTCGGATAGGATTTGTATACAAACGTGGGGCATGCTGGGAGTTGTAGTTGTAAAATGGCTGTAGGTTAGAGACCGCAGTTAAATAACAGTGCTGGAGATAACGGTGCGGTTAGTTTCGGCACCAATATCTCTCCTTTGTAAGGAAGGGGGCCTTACAGCTCAGTGTTATTGATGGTCAGTAAGAAAGACCCCCTCGACAGTCCTCTTCCTTGGCCTTGTACTGTCAGAAGGGGGCGCTCCTTACCGATCAGTGATGACGCTCTGCATTAAGGTTGTTTTCTGCCTCCGAGTGGCACTTTTTTCTGTGCTCTCCAAGATTTCTTGAGCCTGTAAAATTATCCATCATCTAAATAGGGCCCTAAAGGAAGAATTGTTTATTTTTTATTAAAGGTCAGTCGGACCAAGTGATAAGTAATACAGAAAATACCCCGGAGAAGGAAACGCAGCAGACGGTAGAAGACTCCACGACTAAAGTGGACAAAGCGGCCAGCACACCTAATGAGGGCAAAGAAGTCACCGTAAAAGGGCTCAGTAACCTGGGAAACACCTGCTTCTTCAACGCCGTCATGCAGGTAGGAATGTAGTTAAAGGGATCCTATCGTTAAAACTAAATTTTTTTCTCACTAACACGTCGGAATAGCCTTAAGAAAGGCTATTCTTCTTCTACCTTTAGATGTCTTCTCCCTGCCGCCGTTCGGTATATAATCCAGTTTTCTCGCAGCACTGGGGGTGGGCCCCAACACTCAAACAGCACTGGGCGTGTTCCCAGTGCTGCGAGAGAAATCTCCAGCGCCGCCTCCATCTTCTTCAGGACCGGGTCTTCATCGCGTCTTCTTGTGCTGGCTTCAAACTTCTAGACCTCGGGCAGTCGACTGCGCATGCCTGCTGGCCATAAGAAAATGGCCGCTTACAATAATGTGTAAGCAGCCGTTTTCCTGTGGCCGGCGGGCATGCGCAGTCTGCTTTGCCTGAGGCTTAGAAGTTTGAAGCCACCGCCGGAAGAAGAGGCTGAAGAAGACCTGGTCCTGAAGAAGATGGAGGCAGCGCTGGAGATTTCTCTCGCAGCATTGGGGACGCCCCCAGTGCTGCGAGAGTACTCATTTGCATACCGGGCGAAAACCGGATTATATACCGAACGGCAGCGCGGAGAAGACTTCTAAAGGTAAGAGAAAAATAGCCTTTCTTAAGGCTATTCCTACGTGGTAGGCAGAAAAAATGAAGTTTTAATGATAGGATCCCTTTAAGATCTGTATTCTTACAGTCAGTGGTCATTCGCATGGCCTATGAATGGGAGCTGCTGCTGCTTGAAACAGCTGATCTGCAGGGGTCCTTGGTGTTGGACCTCCACTGATCTTCAGAGGATCTTCATGACATCATTAGTTGATAAGCCACCCAAAACACCCCTTTAAGACTCTGTTCATACCTACATAGTATACAGCTTATGTGTCTGTTTCCTCTGTTGTCTCAAGAACCTGTCCCAGACGCCTGCGTTACGAGAGCTTCTGAATGAAGTGAGACATCCAGGAAGAACAGTAACCGTACAAGTGCCTGATACCCAGCCGGTAAATTTATCTCCAGTGTGCTCTCTTCTGACCCACCATTGTTAACCCTTGGTGCTGGGACTCTTCCATGATACCCAAAACAAAGTAGACATTGCAGTTAGTAGGAAAAGATGGTGATGCCAGGAGTTTGCTTTAATGGTTTCCCACATGCCCGACACTGCCAATGCCATCAAGAGGTGGTGTGTTACAGATGTCAAAATGTGCAAAATTTCACCCTTCGCAGAGGAAGGTGGAGCATTGTACCAAGCACTGTGGCTTCTTCTTTCTGGGAGCCATTTTGCAGGCATCAAATAGATAGGGCTAAACAATGACTTTTGCTGCATGAAAGACAAATCGCTCGACCAAAACCTTGTCAGCATTGTCATTGCACCACTATTTTAGCCTGTCGAGGGCGACTTCTGACCTGGAACCAGAACTTTTAACAGTTTTGGATTTTTTGGCCATGGAATCACCTAGATGATGGCTGTGATGCTGCGGTGCCACATTGTGATTCATGTCGTGTTGTCCATTTCCATGATGCAGTTTGCTCTGGAAGGCTCCTCATTCACTTCTGGAGGGCGAGGACAACCCCTTAGTTAGTATTACATAGCCGGAGTATTCCACCTCCCCTGTACAATAGATAAGTGCTCTAATTTAACACAGGGTTTCCTTTAGTTCCTTGCAGGGGCATACTGGGACACTGATGTCCGTATAGGGTTAAGTATTTGTGTCTCTTGTACTTTCAGCCGTCCCGAGACGTGAAGCTGGAGCAGCAGCCGGGACCCCTGACCATGGCCATGTGGCAGTTTCTGACTGAGATGCAGGAGACTAAAAAAGGGGTTGTGACCCCTAAAGAGCTCTTCTCTCAGGTCTGTAAAAAGTGAGTATGTGCCAGGAATGCTATTGAAAGGACAAGTCCCTAACCCTAAGGATGACCGGAAGATACAAATGTCTGAGTTATCCTTAGGTTTAGTCATTCTACTGTTTTGGTTGGAAAGATGTTGAATGATGTCCCTGTTGTTATAGTAAGGAACTGTAACCAGGCTTTCCAGAGATCCTGAATGGCATTGAAATCTGTGTTAGGGCCAGTGTAAACTCCTCCACCTTCTCTCCCACTTTTTCTACAAGTGTCACCGTAGTTCTGCCATATCCATGATCCATCACTTGCAGTACTGACTGGGGTCGCTGGATTCTCAATTACAAGGAAGTGCAAGGGCTCGTTCACATCTGCGCCAGGGGTCTCTGTTTATACAGGTTTCCGTTTCCTGCCCGAAACTGGGCAGGAGACGGAAACCTGCTGGCATTTTTCAAACCCATTCATTTGAACGGGTTTGAAAAGTGTCCGGCTGTGACCATTTTATGCTCTCCGCGGCGAAACCGGTTTTTTTTTAACCGGATACAGAGTCGGACATGCATGACTTTGTGTCTGGTTTAAAAAAAAAAAAAAACTTTCGCCGTGGAGAGCTCAAAACACTCACCGGCGCTCACGGCTGGACCCGGTCTGACAGGTTTCGGTCTTCTGCATGCAGAAGACGGAAACTTCAGAACGGACACCGGACGCTGGTGTGAACCCAGCGTCAGGCTGAAGCCCCACGTTGCGTAAACGCAGCTTTTGTTGTTGCTGATTTTGTTGCGATTTTTGAGCCAAAGTCAGGAGTGGATTGAGCAGAAGGGAGAAGTATAAGACCTTCCTATAGATTCCCCATTCCTTTTGTGGTCACTCCTAGGTTTGGCTCAAAAAAAACGCAGCAAAATAGGCAACAAAAGAAGCTGCATTCCTGCAACATGGAGTTTAAAGAGGACCTCGCAGATTGGCGGTATTATACTACTTGCAAGCTGACAGTGTGCTGAATTCAATACACGTCAGCTTTGCTGCTGTGCACCAGGTACCAGAAATATTGGTGGTGTAAGTTCCTTACAGCCAAGAGATGACGCTAAGGCTGTAAGTACTGCCCTTCTGAGAGTGCCAAAACTAATACCACCACCGGGCAACACGGTGGCTCAGTAGTTAGCACTGCAGCCTTGCAGCATTGGAGTCCTGGGTTCAAATCCCACCAGGAACAACATCTGCAAGGAGTTTGTATGTTCTCCCCGTGTTTGCATGGGTTTCCTCCCATTCTACAAAGGGAAAAAACAAACAAACAAAAAAAAAAAAACACCATCAGTTTCTCTGTCAACGGGACGAATTCTAGAGATGAGCGAACGCTGTTCGGATCAGCCGATCCGAACAGCACGCTCCCATAGAAATGAATGGAAACACCTGTGACGCCGGCCGCCGGCAAAGTCAGCGTCACAGGTGCTTCCATTCATTTCTATGGGAGCGTTCTGTTCGGATCGGCTGATCCGAACAGCGTTCGCTCATCTCTAACGAATACCAGCAAAGCTGGCAGAGCACTGAATTCGGCGCAATGTCTTCTTTCAAGCGTTGTAATACCGCTAAAAAACTGATAGTGTGCTGAATTTAGCGCACTGTCACTTTTCTGTTATGTGCCCCGGAAAGACATATTGGTGCAGTTCCCCGTAGCTCTTCACTGTCAGAAGGGCATTCCTGACAGTCTAGCTGGGCTGCGAGGAATGTCCCTCCTTACAGTACTGTCCTTAGTGCTATACTGTCAGAGGGCGCGTTCCGTACTGCCTAGCCATGACGCTGAATGGTGAGGAACCCCCTCCCCTTACTCGCCCATAGACAAGTACTGGGGGGAACGTTCCTCAGTTTAACAAGGGGCTGCACTGACCACATTGCTGGCATTGTCTTGTATTTTTTCTCTTTATATTGCCCTGTGTGAACAGTGGTGTGTGCATTGTGTCCACTTACAGGGCAGTACGGTTCAGAGGTTACCAGCAGCAGGACAGCCAGGAACTGCTCCGCTATCTCCTCGACGGGATGAGAGGAGAAGAGATCCAGGTATTTACCAGGTTCCTGCTATGGGATTGTCTCTGGTGCAGGGTTCACGTGTGTAGTGAGACCGGTGAAGCTCGCCTCCGCTATAGAGACTATGGCATTACATATTTATGGTAGAATTCATGTCTCTCTTCTTAATCTACTGTAAGGCGTAGTTGCTGGGCCACCATTTGTCTTCCTGTCTGGTTAAGGGTCTTCTTGCCATTGAGTAGACTGCCTCTCCATGTCGCACTGACCTCTTTTAGGGCTCAGGTAGTGTGAAGCTTCAAATAAAGTACAAAAAAAAATAGCATTTTTAGATTAAAAAACCCAAGAGAAGTGAATGAGACTGGTCCAGGAACCGGAAAGTGTGTAAGGTATATGCCATGTGTATATAGCGTATTGTTATGTGTGTGCGTTCCCCTGTATTTCCAGAGAGTCTCTTCTGCACTTTCCAAGACCTTTCAAGACACTTCCGATCAGATGGATGAGGAGGAAGCGAAGAAGCTTGTTAAAGGTACCGCTAACATTGTGTGTGTGCCAAAATAATTGCCTGATACATGATATGGCGGCACTATTGAGTGAGACCTGCTTAAACATGGACGGCCCCGTTCTGTATATTGTGTGAACCTAGACGGTCAAACTCATGAATGTCAGCCGTGTGATACTAATAGGAACATCTCTCTTATCTTTGTCATTTAGAATGTGAGAAGAGAAGATCCATCCCCAACTTTGTGGATCGCTTGTTTGGAGGCGAACTGACAAGTACAATCATGTGTGAGACGTGCTGCACGGTATGTCCATAGTAATATAGTAGATAAGCTCGGGTAAAGACAGAAGTCCACCAAGTCCAACCTATAAACCTGCTAAGTTGATCCAGTGGATGGAAAACAACCCCATCTTGCCCCATCAAAGGAAACCAATCCTTCCTGACTCCTGATACGTCTATTGGACCAAGTCCCTGGATCAACATCTTATCCCAAAATTTCTAGTTCCTATAACCCAGGGGTAGGGAACATACAGCTCTCCAGCTGTTGCAAAACTACAACTCCCAGCATGCATACTGGCTCTGCTGTTCTGGGAACTCCCATGGAAGTGAATGGAGCATGATGGGAGTTGTAGTTTCACAGCAGCTGGAGAGCCAAAGGTTCCCTACCCCTGCTATAACCTGTGAGATTTTTACTTTCAAAAATGTCATCGAGTCCCATCTTGTACAAGTTATTACAATTCCTACATGCGATTTTAGCCTGAACAAGGAGGTCAAAGACCCTGTAAGCTTACAAATGTTGGAATATTTAATACATAAGCCTTTTTCTTATTGTTAAGGTATCGCTGGTCCATGAGCCTTTCCTTGACCTGTCGCTTCCCGTCTTGGATGATACGGTAGGATTGCTGTTTTGTGATGAAGGGGACTCAAGGGGTTGGAGTATGACCGGTATGCTGGGATAATGTAGACATGGACATAACACACAGAGCCCCAGCAGGATGCTGGGGCTCCGCGTTGCAGAAAAGCAGTCTTTTTTGCTGCAGATTTTGCTATGTGTGTGTGTGTGTGTGTGTGTGTGTATGTATGTGTATATAATATATATATTGCTGTATGTGTGTTTGTATATATATATTAATTGCTATATGTGTGTATGTATGCATTTATATAAATATATATATATATATATATATATATATATATATATATATATATATATATATATGAATATAGCAGATATATATATATATATATATATATATATATATATATTAATGCATTGCTTTGCTTAGTGTAGGCCTTTATTATTCTCAATGTGCATTTCAGCCCGCAAAGAAAAATAATTCCAAAGCATTGAAGAATGTGAGCGAACAGAAGAAGAAGGAGGAGGATAATGACGATAGTTACGTAAAGGAAAGGAATGATACGGTTTCTGGAAGCAGCAAACACCTTCAAAAGAAAGCAAAGAAGCAAGCGAAAAAGCAAGCCAAGGTGAGCGATGTGTTGCAATGTGTCTCCATATATAAGATTTCTATAGTCCCACACTATATCAGCTGGACATGTGGCCAGGACCAGACACAAGTACAATCCCCAGGGTGACACATTGATGGCCTGTCTGTAGGTTGGAGCGTCAGTATCAGATCAGCCGGGATCCATCTATCGGCTTTGTGCAGATCAGAAGGTACTGCTACAGTAAAAGCACTTTTACTAGTGGCTGTGACTGGTATTGCATCTAAATTAACAAGTTATGGTTGGCAGCATGGTCCTCAAAGGCCATCTCCAGGGTGTAAGGCCCCATGTACATGAGTGAGCTTCCCATGTGGGGCCAAGTTTGCAGCAGAATGCGACATCCTAGTTTCATCCGTGATACGTTCTCCTCTATAGGGGCTTCTGATCCATTCTGTTCAGATTATACGAAGCAGGAGAGGGCCTGCTCTATTGTCATCCATGTCATTGAATCATTATGGATTGGAAATCCCTACTGGGGGGAATGCATCACGAAATGCACTTGGATGCCGCTAGGATATCACTCTGCAAACTGGGCTCCACATCAGAAGCTTCCTCAGTCATGTGCATGGGGCCTTAGGGTTGCTAACTCGATGTACAAGTCACATGACGTCACGTTTATCGGTCACATAGCCTCTTCGCAGCTCAGTCTCATTCAAGTAAATGGGCTGAGCTGTGATACCAAG
This sequence comes from Leptodactylus fuscus, assembly GCF_031893055.1. NCBI lineage: Eukaryota > Metazoa > Chordata > Amphibia > Anura > Leptodactylidae > Leptodactylus > Leptodactylus fuscus. Next base: position 22,692,554 of record NC_134266.1, on the reverse strand, counting down.
CATAGCCACTATACAATGTGCTGCGCCGTGCTTGGTAATGTTGCAGCTTCTTCAAACAGCTGAATGGCCGGGGCCTGGGTGTCGAACACCTTCTGATCTTTACTTGGTGATCTAACCTATAGATAGGCCATCGATTATTAACCCTGGGAAACCCCTTTTTATCTGAGATTGACCCAAACCTGCTTGTACATAAGATCTGGTCCTTGTGCCCACATTGTGCTGCGGCTACACACAGACTTTGTCGCACTATTCTAAGGCTGCAGGCCACAGGAATACATGGAGTTGCGTGCGTTCCTGTGGACTGTGGCCCAAGCCTTACCCTGTATTATTGCTATTGTTGGTGGTTGACCCATAGAATTACATTACAATCCCACAGAATCAAAGGCGGCAGCAGAAATTGCAGGGAAAGACGGTGCTGTTCAGTGATATCAATGCCATCCAACGTGAGGAGGAGGACGAGGGCGAGGAAGACATCACATCTGATCGTAACAACACATTGGATAATAACGCTGGACCTCAGGTGGATCCCATAGCTGAAGACATTCCCAGGGGTGAAAAGGAGGAGGCAGAGATGACCAAGGAATCTGCAGAAGGAAATGCGGATGTAACGTCGGAGGAGCTGAATGAAGGAGCGGAGGATCAGAAGGATGGTCGCCAAAGCACGGCAAGTTCTGGAAATCCAGAAAATAATTGTGAGTCAAGCAGCGACTCCCCCGAAGTCCAGGTCAATGGAGAACTGGGTGAAGTGATCCTGGATAACAATGAGGTTCAGTATGGGACCCCAGATGTGACCCAGCTTTCCCAAACCGAAGAGGATACCAGTCAGCTAACGGAAAGCATAAACCAGCTAAATCTCAGCTCAGGGCTTGAGCCGAGCGACATAGAGATTGAAATAATAGGCGACGCTCCGAGCCGGCAAGTCTACGAAGTGGTGAATGAAGACCCCAAAACGGCGTTCTGCACCCTCTCGGACAGAAAGGAGCTGCAGCTGGATGACTGGTCAGTCCTCGGGTGCCTCGATCAGTTCACCCGCAAGGAGAGCCTGGTGGGCAACAACCAGCTGCTTTGTAACACATGTACACAGAGACAGGCAAAAGGCACGAAAAATAATACTAAAGGTAAGAATAAGGCATCTGTATATGGCTGAGTACGTAGTCACAGGCCTTTAGTATCTGCTCATGGGGTCTGACACCCGGACCCTACGCCAATACGCTGCTCGAGTCACCAGAAGCTACTGCTGGGAGACGCTCTGCTCCTATTCATGTAATAAGTACAAGTCTGCAGCGCCTCCACTATATAAAGGTACGCCGAGGTACTGCAGCTCTGCTTCTCTTACTTGAAAAGTAGCAGAACTTCTGGCAGCAGGAGGCCCGTGCAGCAGCTGATCAGTGCGGGGTCCTGGTGTCAGACCCACAATGATAGATACTATTGAGAGGCCATCTGTATAAAAAATGCTGTTGGGGCTGGAAACCTACGTTAAATGGGATTTTTCGAGGACCTTAATATTGATTACCTATCAGATTTCTAGAGCTATGACTTCTGGCACCCCCATGAATCTCTGGGGCCACAATGCACGAGCAGGGCTGCAGCTTTTCCATCGTTTACTGACACAGCGCCGTATAGTCTGTAGTGGCTGTGTGTGGTACTGCAGTCTATAGTCCCATTCAGGTGAATCAGACAGAGCTCTGTGTAGTACCAAGTACAGCCACTACAGTGTATGGCGCTATGCCGGTACTGAAGGTGATTAGTAGGGGTGTCGGGAGTTTATATAGACAACCAAGCCTAAGAATAGGCCACTAATGTTAAAGTCCTTTGTAATACCGGACTAAAATAACTTTATAGACCTTACTCACTCAAATACCGATCTCAAGTTTATGGATTTTTTTTTTCTATATATATTTTAATTTCAGGAGATAAAAAGTTTGTGTACACCAATGCCAAGAAGCAGATGTTAGTGTCTCTTCCTCCTCCGATCCTGACTCTACACTTGAAGAGATTTCAGCAGGTACCAATGTCCTCCACTTGTTATTGGAAGAAACTATCCCGGTGCAAGACAACTTAAAGGGAGATTTCCTTAAAGGGATCCTATCATTAAAATGCAATTTTTTTCTAGCTAATACATAGGAATAGCCTTAAGAAAGTCCATTCTTCTCCTATCTTTAGATGTCTTCTCGGTGCCGCTGTTCAGTAGAAATCCTGGTTTTCTTCTGTATGCAAATGAGTTCTCTTGCAGCACTGGGGGCGTCCCCAATGCTGCGAGAGAAAACTCTAGCGACGCCTCTATATTCGCCCTCGAGCAGAGGTCTGCCCGAGGTCTGATGGCACAGCTGACTGCGCATGCCTAGAAGTTTGAAGCCAACACAGGGAGAGGGTGTTCCAGAAGAAGATGGAGGTGGCGCTGGAGATTTCTCTCGCAGCATTAGGACCGCCCCCAGTGCTGTGAGAGAACTAATTTGCATACAGCAGAAAACTGGGATTTCTACTGAACGGCAGCGCGGAGAAAACATCTAAAGGTAGGAGAAGAATAGACTTTAAGATGTGGGTGCCATCTCTGGGACCCTCACCTTTTGGGAGAACAGAGGGCCAGTGACCCCCTCCTCTTCACCGATTTCAGGGTGCTGCCAACTCTATTGAAACATGTGAAAGGAGCCGAACAAGCAGCAAGGAATCACCGCTGTCCCTCTTCATTTTGATAGGTGCGGGGATGACCCCTGAGACCCTCACCAATCTGACATTTATAGCCAGTATACCAGTAATACTAGTAATCGTTTCTATCATAGGAGTTAATCGAGAAGTTCATCACTTTTGAGGATTTTTTAAGACTTGCGCTTGCTGTCAGTGAATTAAAACCTTTTAAAGGATCAGCAGTGTATTCTCATCTCCTAAAGTGATAGGTTTGGGGGGAGGGGGGTCACAGAGTGATTGTGATTCCTAGCCATAGGCCAGAGAATGAACCGCACTGGGTCAGTACCTCACCCCCTTACTAGTTTCCCTGCACAGGGGCACTACAAGATGGGTCTGTTCATGTTTCCTGGGCATCCATTTGTCACGTGTGAGGCTGTGGCCACTCCATTTTTAGGATTAGTAGGGTCTAGAAGATGGATCTCATGGTCATAAAGTAATGGCCTATCCAAGCTGAGATGGAAGTATCCCTTAAAGGGGCTTTGTAATGTTATTCCTTACCCATGAGATAGGGATAACTGACCCCTGGGATCCCCACTGATAACAAGAGCAGGTGGGCCGGGCTCCCTATTACAGGTTACACGCCACCACCCCATTCATCTCTATGGGACTGCCCAAGAGAAGTAGAGGGCAGCAGTCCTATATTACTGAATGGAGTGATGGCGCCCGTGTGTGACCGCCCTTCTCTTCAGACAGAGGACTTGGGACCCCCCTGTCTCATAATCCTTTAGAATAACGCAATAATGTTGTATAAAATATTTGGCAACAAAATGTGGTATTTTAGGTGTTAGAGTTAAGTCCTCCATCTTTGTATTTTGGCAGCCATCTTGTACTCTTTCACATATAAACTGATTTTTCTGCTTAAGTCAAGGAGGCCCTTTGTTAGACTTTAAGGAATGTGATAATGAACGTTAATGCAGAGGTTGCTAATCCTTATCTCTCAAGGGCTTGAGAAGATACAGCTGACTTTGTATATCTCTTATCTCCTTTACATGATGTATGGACACATAACCAACAAAAGTATTAATCTTATGGTATCTGGGCACTCTGTCATATTTTATGGTATATGAAGGTCACTTAGAGTGTGTATAGACACAGGGTCTATGGAACGTGTCATCTTATCTCTTTTGCCATGATATATACATATAGACAGTCTGGGATGTTAGCTCACACATAAGTATTTTGAATCCTTCTTTGTTTCATGGGAAAGTCCATCCCAGTGTGGAAAGTTATAATGAGATGCAGATTATATCAGGCCTCAGCCAATAGCCATGTGCCAGGCTTATCTTATATCTCTATGACCAATCATGTTATACTAATTAGAATAGCCAAGCCAGCTCTTTGTCTGTAATGTATTTAAACTACCTTTTTCTTATAATAAAATCAGAACTCTTTTGATACACTACCATCTTGTGTCTTTAATCAGTTCTCCAGGCTTAAAGAAAGATGGCTGCAGCCCATCTAGGCCTGTTAATTAATTATCTAATTAGGACCTCTACAACATACGGAGGGATCCATTGCTGTCCCTAACATAGGCTAATACCATAATTCATGTATTTGATCAAATATAAATTTCCTGTATTTTCTTTCCCTAGAATGGCTTTAATCTGCATAAATTGAACAAACACATCAAATTTCCAGAAGTGATCGACCTCGCCCCATTCTGTACCGTCAAGTGTAAGGTAAGGGGCGCGCTGCAAAAATAATGTGGTCCTACAGACTACAATAGGTTAACAATAAGAGGTGATGGAGGCAAGGGCGGGACCGATGACATCATCTGACTACACAGGGGTTGTTTGTAGTCTGTAACCATGGAGACACATTACTGCGTATGAGCTGTAAATACAAAACCATACAATGTTTTATTAGGAGAGTTCGCCAAACCGATAATGGTCAGAAACTGCACCGATCCTGTGGGTGGGTGATAAAAGATTATTGGCCAGAAAACTTCTTTAATGGAACCCAAAGAAATTGCACAAGTCTGCTGTGTTGCGCCTAAAGCTGGTTCATGATGATGGAGACGGCTCATTGGGGTTCCTTTATCCTTGCAGAATATTCGTGATGGTGACCAGAGGTTACTGTACTCTCTGTATGGTGTGATAGAGCACAGCGGCACCATGCGCTCCGGACACTACACTGCTTACGTGAAATCTCGGACCCCAAGTCCCCGGCTGTCTGAGCTGGTGGTTAGGGGAGAACTTCCTGAAGGTAAGAGATATAATGGGGTATTCCTATCTTATAAAGTGGCTGCGTCCCCTGCACGCTGGGGGACAGATGACTCGAATGTCATCCGAATGCATTCTATTAAAGGGATTCTACCATTAAACCACTTTTTTTTTTTCGATCACACGTAGGAATAGCCTTAAGAAAGGCTATTCTTCTCCTATATTTAGATGTCTACTCCGTGCCGCCGTTCGGTAGAAATCCCAGTTTTCTTCTGTATGCAAATGAGTTCTCTCGCAGAACTGGGGGCGGTCCCAATGCTGCGATAAAACTCCAGCGCCGCCTCCATCTTCTTCAGGAACGGCCTGTCTGCGTGTCTTCCGGAGCTGGGTTTAAACTTCTAGGCCTAGGACAGAGCTGACTGTGCATGCCCACGGCCGCAAGAAAAATGGCCGCTTACACAGTAGACTGGTGTAAGCGGCCATTTTCTTATGGCCTTTGGGCTTGTGCAGTCGGCTTTGCCGTAGGCCCGAGGCCTAGAGGTTTGAAGCCAGAACCGGAAGAAGATGCGTGAAGAGGACGTTCCTGAAGAAGATGGGAGGCGGTGCTGGAGATTTCTCCTGCAGCATTGGGGACGCCCCCAGTGCTGCGAGAGAACTCATTTGCATATTGACGAAAACGGGGATTTATACCAAACGGCGGCGCGGAGAAGAATAGCCTTTCTGAGGCCTAAGGCTATTCTGACGTGTTAGTGAGAAAAAATTGAGTTTTAATGATAGGATCCCTTTAAGGCTATTCCTACGTGTGAGAAAAAAGTGATTTTAATGGTAGAATCCCTTTAAGTACAGGGCAGCCTGAGGGTCATATCCCAGTTGACCCTCCAGTATGTCTATAATGTGCGGTAAATTCTGCAGCCTGTAATGTATTCTTGGTCTTATTTTCTCTTTGCAGCATCTAACCCAGAACCCAGTAAAGGCCACTGGTACCACGTCAGCGACAGCCACGTGCAGGCCGTGCCACTAACCAAAGTGCTGAACTCCCAGGCCTACCTCCTGTTCTACGAGCGGATGCTGTGACCCTATGGAGGACGCCTCTCATCCACTCAGTTGCCAAGGAATATTTATTTTAATGAACTCTTTGAGGGGTAACTGTCGCCTACACACGAGGAAGGCAGTGCCTCAACACAAAATGGCCGCCAAGACCTCCCTTGTGTAGGTTTTTGCATAATGTGTTAAATATGTATATAAGAGCACAACCAGAGCAGTTTTATTTTGACACAGGGGCAGCACGGGCGCCAATACTTATGCAATAAACAATATGCGGTTGCTACTATAAACCTTTTTTTTATGTAAGAAGTGTGATGGCGACATGACCTGCCTTGTACTGACATGATGTATTCTTTAACAAAACAGAATATGTCATATATAGTCGTGTGTTTGTGTTATTACATCAGGGAAAAGGCAATACGGTGCGATCCTGCACAGTCTGGCTCACTCCTATGTCAAGAACAATGCTATTACTACATTTCCAGGAGGAATAATAGAGGAATGGCACAATCACATCAGTATTTTGCGTGCAAGCGTAAAGGACTCTTTCAGGATCTATCCGTATCATAGGTCACTTGAAAATCCACAGGAGTCCAGCACACGGGGCTGCTTGTTCTGCTTCATAGGTCATATGGCCTGATTATAGCTCAGTCTCATGTAAATGAATGGGGCTGAGCTGCAATACCAAGAACAGCCACAGCATGAATGTACAGCGCTGTGCTGAAGCGGCTACAGCCCTCATCCAAACTGCTGATCAGCAGGGGCGTGGATTTGCCTGGTCTATAGAAGTTCCTACATCTAATCTCTCTCCACAAGGAGAGCAGGACCTTCATAGACTAATAAATATTACTAGAAATTAAAATTATTTTCCAAATTAAACAAAACAAATGACTCTGTCTATTATGAACTTGGGATTTTATTGTACAGTATTCTTTAAGTTAAGTCAAACAAAAATCTTTAGGGGCAACTCAGGCGGAATATGACATAAGACAGTCCAATGGGGAAAGCGCAGATAAATAACAGGTCATCAGTCTTGGTCTTCATCCCAGTCCTTTTTGCCCGTCGGTGCTTTGGGGCCGCCGGCTGGTTTTGCCATAATTATCTGGTGAGGGCGATAATAAGTAAAGTTATTACCGGAACATTATCTGGTTTGCTGCACTTCAGAAGACTTACCGTAAGACCCCATGTACACGACCGAGCGTGCAGCAGAGTTGGGGCGGATTTTGCAGTGGGGCGCACAAAGTCTGAGCACATACGGTCATGCACTTACCTCTATGGGGACTTAAAGAGGACTTTTCATGGTTTGGGACACCGGCAATTCTATATACTGATGGAAAGCAGACAGTGCGATGAATTCAGTGCACTGTTGGCTTTCCCAATCTGTGCCCCGGGTAAAGAGCTTTTGGTCCCAGTACCGTAGCTCTTTACAGTCAGTCAGGTATGTCCTTCTGTACAAGCAGCACCTATAGCACAGTACAGTGTGAGCGGGGAGAACGTCCCCTCCCCTCCTGATAATACTCATCTATGGACGGGCACTGTGAGCAGAGGGAGGGGACGTTCCTCCCCACTCACACTGTACAGCGCAATAGGCACTGCTTGTACAGAAGGACGTACCTGACTCACTGTCAGGAACGCCCTTCTGACTGTAAAGTGCTACGGTAGGGCTGAATTCAGTGCACTGTTGACTTTCCAGCAGTATATAGAACTGCCTGTGCCCAAACCCATGAAAGGTCTTCTTTAAGAACTGTTCAGATAAAATGGAGCAGGATGGGACCTATTTTAATCAGAAAGGACCCTCTAATACCCCCTCAGATGGCACACGGACACGTGCATGAAGCTTTACATACATACCTCATAGTCTTCCAGGAGCACCAACCTATGTCACAGGCAGTCTATAGAGGGCACAGCCTCTTTAGTAGGATTATACAAAGTGACAGGGTATGGCGGTATTTATTCCATAGGTGCTGCAGATGCTACACAGGAGGCCCGGTCTACGAAAGGTCCATTCACCAAAACCAGGAACAGATTCCAGGAGTTTTGGAAAAAACTTTAAGATTTGTAAGACGTGGAGGGGGCTGAACATGACACCATATTGAAGCCACCCTAAGACCACACCACTCGCTGTAGTAAACTGTTGCCATGTATTTTTATGGTTTCCAGAGTTTTCCTATGAAGTACATTGATAATGACTAGGACACCTCCACTGTCTAACCTTTGGGACACCCCTCCTATGACCGTACCTTAACCCAACATTTTTATGACTTCCAGTGAGTACTAAGCACTAAGGCTCCACACACGTCCACATCGGCCATCTGAGGGTTTGTTCTATTCTAATGGAACTACAGCAGGTCCAATCCTACTCCGTGTCATCGGAAACCCACAAAGCGGTAGGTACATGATGGAGGGCCCTTGGTTGTCACTCCAAGTGTTAGAGGAATTACACTCTGATCACTAGGGACTCGTTCACACGGGGCAAGAGAGGGCGGATTTTGGTGCTGAATCCACGTCATAATCCGCCCCCTCACAATAGAGGTTATGTAGACCGCTAGAGCTTACTTTTTTTTTTTCTTCTGTGGGCAGCATGTTCCCGTTCATGGAAAAAAGAAGCGATCTGGCCTTTCATCAGGCGGATTCTGCCTTGCGGCGGCACCCTCTGGACTAGGCCCATTCATTTGGGCCTACTCTGGAGCGGGAAGCTGCGACAGGCGCATTTTGGCACTATTCTGACACGGCCTCCCGCATCAGAATCGGGACCAAAATCCGCCATTCCGCGCCCTGTATCAAATAGCCCTACTACTTACCTGTGCTATAGGGCCTGGAAGATCAGATTATTATAATAGTAACGTCAGCCCCATAGTACAAGTAGGTAACTAAACACAGGGCAGGGGGCAGAGTGACTTGGTGGCCGGGTGCTGGTTCCGATTAGGTTTCCAGCCCTGGATCACACAGGGTACAGTCCAAATAAAACCCGGGATTACTGCCATACATCAGTGAAATATAGATAATACCATCCAGGCTTCTTCTGTAACGTCACACAACATTGTCTTTCATGCAGTGTAAGTGTCTGGCTGTACTTGCACTACAACCTCCAGCAAACTGGACTTAAATGGGTTTACGAGGTTAGAAACATGTCTGCCTTCTACCAAAAATGGCACCATTCTTCTTCACAGTCTATGTAAGGTATTACAGGTCATCTCCATTCAAATGAATAGGTCTGAGTTGCAATACCAAACACAGCCTGTGGACAAGAGTGGCGCTCTACCTGAAAGAAAAAAAGCCATTTTTTTTTTCTATTATACGACCCCTTTAACATCCTTGGTTATTGACACACATTAAAAACACACCAGGCGGTTAGTAGAAGTGACGTCATGCAGTGTGTAGTCCGTGCAATGCACACAATGAGGCACCTGCTCTTATACAAGAGACCTATCACATGTCCGGCTCGTCCTGCCAGTCATCTTTATCCCAGTGTCCTTGCTGCTTTGGGGCTCTTGGTCCACCGGCTGCTTTAGCCATAATAATCTATAAGGTTTTACACAGTTTGGTGTGAAAAACAAGATAACCGGGCAACGCTCCAGTCTGAACACACTTCTATGAATCAAGAGTCAAGTTATGAGCATCGGAAGCCGCAGCAATTTAGCAAATGGGAACGTGATCAGGATTTATTCTGTAGCATAAGATCATGAGAAAACCATAGCTAAAGGCACTGTATGAGGCTAGATAAGAAGAAAGAGCGCCACACTTCTTCATGGGCAGTGCCTGGTATTGCAGCATTCAAGGGAACAGCGTAGCAATACCAGACACAGTTGATAGCTTTACTTCGGTGCTCCTATTGAAGTGAATGGCAGCCCCGACCACCTTCAGCCTGGTCGTGAAACAGGAGAAAGGTCCTCCAGACTTGATTTGGTGGGGCAACCCCTTTAAGGCTGACCCCCACTATGTATAATACTATATCATGTTACTACTCTCTATCCTTGTAGCACTCACCTGATCTACTCGCAGGACTGTGACGGCGGCATTTGTGGCCAGCTTGATCCCCCAGTATTTGACAAGGTAGGGATCCAGGATGTTACTCTCCAGCATGTCCTTCACTGCAGCGCTCTCGGCCTGGAGGTAACGACCACATACTCATCAGTAAATGCACTGCTTATCAGACGCGTCTCTAAGCCCTGCATGGCCACCCTTGCCACGTCCACACTTACCTCTATGTCAAAGCCCACGTTCTTGTTTCCCTCTTGATGCATGGCATACAGCTTGGAGATCACTTCGTTCGCTTTCACTCCGGAATTTTCTGAGAGCGCTCTTGGAATGGACTCAAAAGCTTCTGCAAACTTCTTGATGGCGTACTGGTCAAGACCCGGGCAGGTCTGGTACCAAAGAAAAGCGAGAGTCACAAAGGTATGTCAATGCAAAGACTCCACATCTTATTTGACAGAACGGGGGGAGCCGGCCCTTACCTCTCCATAGGAAGTGATCTGTTTGGCCAATTCGATTTCAGTGGCTCCACCGCCGGGCACAAGACGCTTATCCTAGAATAAGAAGGAAGGAAAATACTTGAATGTAATATAAATGGGTAACACTAAAGATACAGATTGCCTCGTGTGTGCCAAAACCTATGCAGAGTTTCAGAGAGTTGCACATTATGGGATCAGCTTCCTATAAAAGATTAAAGACGCTCAGCCCAGCTTTCTATAGACTATGAGTATCTATAGGTAAAGGATCTTCTGCTCATCCCATAATAGCTATTTTTCAGATATTTGTTACATATTTCTGTGCTGCACCTTTGTTTTGATGCAACTAGGGCTTGCAGTTGGCAGGACTGCCATAAATAGGGGTTACCCAAAGAGTAATAAAGTTTACTAGGCCAGTCCTTACACTGGTTCACCTTTACTACTATTATACATCCCAGTCCTCAGTGTGGAGGGCAACTGAAGATGGCCAGAACGCTTGTTCTTTTGTCTTTCTTGCACCCGCTCTGACACTCACTGATGCGACCAATTCCCCTCACAGACCTAGCGCCCATTGATAGGCCCCTCTATTACCAGGTAGTTTTGTAATCACTCTGTATCTGCTATTCTGTTGTTTACTGACTCTATTATCTGATGCACAGCATGTGAAACACAATCCCCCTCATGTGACTGCATGCAAAACTAGCTTATAAAAGCATCACAGCGAGAGGCGCTACATTAGCGGTCTGTAAAGATCAGAAGACCCTTTAACACTAGAAGTCCCAGACATATCGAGCTCCCATTGTTAAATGACCCCTCTCTGGGACTTCTAGTGTTAAAGGTAAAGCTCAGTTTTTTAGAACATACTTTTTCCAAGTTGTGTCTACTCACCCTTGTGAGAACCTTGAAGGTGTTGACAGCATCATCCACTGCACGCTCCACATCATCCATGAGGTTGTCTGTAGACCCTCGTATCACTATGGTTGCAATGGCGCCATCTTCTTTTTCTATGAAAAAAAGACAATAATCCAATTACTTCGATTTGCAGGTTTACTACAGACAATGTATGGAGGTGCAGACATATCTGCTTGTAATACGTACCATGTTTAAATACAACAACTTGGGTATCCCCAACTTCAGACAGGTATACGCTGTCACAGTGGCCCATTTCTTCTGGTGTGGGTGAAGTCTATAAGAAGAAGAAAAAACATGAGTAAGACCCCCTAGCTCTGCCAGGTATCATCACTTCATTATCCCTGCACTAGTCTAATATATAGTGTATTCATATATGTATTCATCTTCTATATATTAAAGAAAAATGCTTCTTTCTCCAGTTATTTCCCTCTTCCTGGTCACCTCTGAATACACCGTTCACACCTTAAACTAGCAGTCCATACACGGAGATAAGCTCAGTCACTTGAAGTCTATGGAGCGGGGAAGACGAAGAACATCTCTCCCTCCAGACACTTCAAAAAGGATGGAAATAACTGGAGAAAGAAGCATTTTTCTATAATCATATATATTACAACATTATTATCACCTGCACTATTCATTTATAGAAATTGTAAAGTTCAGGTAAGTTTTAACCCTGAATAGAGCAAAAGAAAATCACTCACCAGCCTTGGCAGAGCGGTGGCACCAACAGTTTTGCAAAGCCTCCTCAGGTCCCATTTAGAATTTAATCTAAAATGTGTGAGAAAAAAAAGGCACATAAACCACCTATAGCAGCAGGGGGGGGGGGGGGGGGGGGACACCTATGGTCTATGGATATCATTGACAGGGCTCACCTGACCACCATAAGGTTGTATTTGTTTGCATAATGCACAGCCATGTCTGCAACTTTGCCCCCTGTGACTATGATGTTGGCCCCGGCATCAGCCATTGCTTTTACTTGCTCTTCCATGAGGTTTTCTTCTCCTTTGCTGAAGTTCATTAGCTCCTGTGCATTGTTTATGAGCACTGTACCCTGTAAAAGGAATATAAGACTATAGACCAGGGGTGCCCAATACGTCGATCGTGATCTATCGGTCGATCGTGAAAGCAGCCAGAAGCGTTCATTGCAGGTGCGGTCTGTTGTGTGGGCGGGGCCTGGGCCGCAGCCCCGCCTAGTTTCCATGTCAGATTGGAGAGCGCGTCATGCCCCGGAGCTGCTGCTTCTGTCCCGTGTGACTCGGTGGCGGAGCGGAGGGAAGTTTTCCCTCCGCCGTTGAGACACACGGGACAGAAGCAGCTCCAGCTCCGGGGGATGACACGCTCCCCGCTCTCCAGGAGGCCGCGGGCAGGAGCCTTCCAGGCTGGGGGTCTGTGTTGCAGGCACCGGCATTACTGGCAGTGGTGTCGGCTCTGGGCTGGGTGCCCAGGCAGTGTCATTTGAGCACTGAGCCAATCAGAACGTCTGCATCAGAGCAGGCCCCGCCCCTTAGACTTGTTAAGCCCCGCCCAGTCTTGTTAGACTTGTGCCCCCCCCACACACAGCAGACCCAGGCCCCGCCCACACAGTAGATCATTTTGACTCGGTCAATTTATAAGTAGCTCAACCCCTGTACAAGTGTGAGCACCCCTGCTATATACACACTAGTGACCAAACATACACACATGTATCCCTTATCCGTCCTCCACTATCCCTTATTTACGGCCAATACGACTTATTAAAGCCATCATTAAGGGGCCTTAAGATAGGTTCACAATATTGCTGGCTGGCCATTGTTCTGGTCTGTAGCCTGGCAGACCCCATTGACTATATAATGCAATCCATCACTTTAAAATTGAAACCGGTGGAGGTAAACGTCCTCCTCGTGGGACTTTTTCCTCCAAAATTTTCGCCGGACACTGCAATGGAGTCTAATGACGGCACAGCCCAGAAATGAAGATGGATCTTAAATCCTGGCCACTTAACCTTTTGATATCCATGGACAAGATTGACCAAGACAGGTAAAATAGTTGCAGAAATGAATGCTATTAGGGCACATTGTGCTATGAGGTAACAGCACCATCTACGTCAGCACGACGTACCTTTGTTTCGGTAACCATGCCATCAAAAGGACAGGAATAGACTGCAATTTTGGCATCTTTGACGGATGTGATATCCCCTTCGGTTTCCTTCTTGAACACCATCCCATGCAGGACTGAAGACGCACCGACACCAGATCCCTGTGAACGAAATCACCAGCTTATTAGACCCGGTATACAGGACATACGTCTGGAGTTTATCATACATGTCCTAGGCGTTACACTATGGCGGAGACAACTAGGGCATGGACTCACCAGGATTTTGCAGACTCTGATATTATCCACATTGAAATGTCCAGATTCGGTGAAGATGGAGACTGGAGAATAAAGAAGTAAATGTCAGGACGGTTTGACGCAGAGCATTAGCTAAAGACGTTCATATGTGCCGTGTCTTACCGCAGGCCTGGGCTATGAGTTTGGACAGGAAGGCCTCGTTGCCATATTGCTTGCTCATGATGGCGGTCTGCATGAGGGAGGCGGCTTCATTGATGTCACGGAGGTTCTTGGCGTTGCTGCACACCAGGTCGGGGAGGATCTCCAAGGCTTTCTTACAGGCCTTCTCATAGCCTTCAATAACCTAGACATACACAAGGTGACTTCAATATATGCAGAGCTAGACTATGGCAGGTTATAAGGAGAGCCGTGTGGATAAAGACTGGAAAATCCTTCATATTTCTCATGAACACTGGAGACGAGAAACTACAACTCCCCGCAGGGCTGGACGGACAACCCATTAGTGGATCCTGACATGTATGTCCTAGTGATCACATGGCCACAAAAACTAGACCTGTGCAATTATCATGGAAGCCCGGAAGAGACTGAAATACTCAATAGTAAGAAATTCTACGTACCCTAAAATAGTAGCATCTAAGTTAAGTCATAACAAAAAACTAAAATTCTGTATGGCTACAGTGAAAATAGTAAAACTAATAGGTTTGAGGGATTGGAAAAGATCGGATCCCGATCGGTGATCGAGTAAATTTCGCAATCGGGTTCCGATCTCGCCTAAAACAAGATCGGGAACAGAATTGCGATCCCAATCGCTCAACTTACCTGCACAGATCCGCTGCCGCTCCCCGTTCTTATCCTCTCTCATTGACATAACATGCCTTCAGAGCACCGTGCGCGCTCCTGCCGCCCTAGGCTAGTGTTACAGATGCTGGGAGAAGGCGGGGCTTGTAGCTTAGGAGAGTGTGAGCAGGTACTGGGAGGGGAGATGTGAGTGATGCACTCACGTCTCCCCGCGCACACTCTCCTCAGTCACAACAAGCCCCGCCCACTTCCATCATCTCTAACACTAGCCTAGGGAGGTGGGAGCGCGCACGGCGTTCTGAAGACATGTCAATGAGAGAGGACCAGACCGAGAACGGGGAGCGGCAGCGGATCTGTGCAGGTAAGTGGACACCAGTGGGGCTAAGTAGCCGGTGGATTTTTTTTTTTAATCACTATACAGCGGAGTCCAAAAATTTAAACAAACTTTGGACTCCATGCTGTGTAGTGAATAGGATCGTTTTTAAAATCTGATCTTCGATAATTAAAAAAAATCCCATTGACTTGCATTAGGATTGGAATTGGGATCAGGTTCAGATGGAAAATGATCAGAAATCGAATTTTAAAAACGATCCTGAAATTTCAAGATCGGCTCAACCCTAATAACTAATAATATAACAATAAATATTATAAATTACAACATCATTAATCATAAAATAGTAAGAATAATAGCCCTCGCTCTCAAACCGCAGGGATATCAATACATTACATTTACCCCAATATAATGCCACTGAAAAATATCACCCACCCCACAAAATAAAACCCAAAGTCAATAGTGACAAGCTGCAGTACCATTTATGACCACTACACAATGTTTGGAGACCTGTTCCAGAGTGCCGCAGTCTCCTCAGTCAGCAGATTGGAGAAGGAGCTTCGTGTCCGTCTCCCCACTGACCTGATATTAAAGGGCTTATGCCACAAAGGAAGGGCTATGGCCTCACCAGAGAGGTAAAACATCCCCTGGTTGTCAGGATGGGCGGGGTTCTCAGCGGTCAGACCACCAATCATAAAGGATAGCGTTCTACATAACCAATAGAGGGCGCACTGCCTACTGTCTAAACGTCACGTTTCGCTACAGGGTTGTTTTAGAGACTGAGCCCCCCCATTATGGTGATCAGTGAGAGCGCCGGCAGGCAGAGCGCCACCTATCATATCTATTAGAATCCTCCTTTACTTAAGACGTAGGGTAAATGTGCAAACAAATCCAATCTATGGTGTAATAGGAGAGAAGCTGCACCTCAGACACGGAGAGCCCCATCCTCAGCAGCTCCTCCGCCAGCTCCAGGAGAGCGCCCGCAAACACCAGCACGAAGTTAGTGCCATCGCCGACCTCCTGCTCCTGCATGTGGGACGCCATCACAATCATCTTAGCGGCCGGGTGCTGGACCTGAGGGGAAAAAACAAAAACCATACAATGTTAAAAGGAACTAAGACCAGCTCATCACTACGCCGCTGCGATGGGGGCACACACCTATACGGGGGTGGGTGGGGGGTCCTTGTATAGATAGGGGCATTGCTTTGAGCCTATGACGGGTACTAAATATACCAATGTATAGCATTCTGTTGTGTCCATGTGTCCCTCTATAGCCCCCAGGTCTGTCCGTCAGAGCCAAGTCTCATTGTGTACAGGGGCCCCTCTATATACACTCATACAATATGGAGACTTCTTCATTAAATTTTTGTAAGGACAACCCCCCCAATGCCATGCCATCCGTGTAACACTTACCTCGAGCT
Source organism: Leptodactylus fuscus (assembly GCF_031893055.1). Taxonomy (NCBI): domain Eukaryota; kingdom Metazoa; phylum Chordata; class Amphibia; order Anura; family Leptodactylidae; genus Leptodactylus; species Leptodactylus fuscus. Next base: position 22,676,422 of record NC_134266.1, on the reverse strand, counting down.
CCCGGATGATGGTGGCCGCGTCGTTGGTAACAAACAATTTTTCCAGGTGATTAATAACCATTTTGTTCATCCCTGAAATAAGGAAGAAATGATAATTAATGGGTTAATAGTCAGTGACCGAACCGTACAGAGGAGGAGGAGGGCAGGATCATATACCATTTGGTCCATAGGCGGTGCGGGTTGTCTGGGCGAGTTCTTTACAGGCCTGGATGTTCCTGAACACGGCTTCTTCCAACCCAGAATAGTGCTGAAGAAAACAGAGATAAGTGACCAGGAGAGTCATAGACGGGAAACCCATTACCCCGGAGTGACCCGACCACTAGGGGGAGCTACTCCATATAGCAGAGATTCCCAATAGGGTGCAATAGAAGCCTGCCAGGGGACACGACACTTGGTTTGGAAAGACACCCGCATGCCCTCACATATCTGCATCCTTAGGGTGTCTTTTGGTAAAAATTATTTTAAACGGGAGGCCCTGATGAATTTTTGGTATTCCAGGGGTGTCCTGAAAAGTTTGGGACACTCTGACGTATGATTAGTGAAGAGGCCGGAGAGTCCCTGCAAAGTAGATTCTAGCGAATCCCATCCACATATTGCAGACAAATACACGCAGCGATTTCCAAAACCGTTGTGGCCTGTCAATGATACCTACAGAAACCGGTGGATTCCCTATAGGTATAATAGAAACAGAAAGGCTCTAGGGGCCACACGGTGGCTCAGTGGTTAGCACTGCAGCGCTGGAGTCCTGGTGTTCAAATCCCGCCAAGGGCAAAAAAAAACATCTGCAAGGAGTTTGTATGTTGTTCCTGTGTTTGCATGGATTTCCATCCCATATTCCAAAAAAAAAGACATACTGATAGGGAAAAATGTACATTGTGAGCTCTATGTGGGGCTCACAATCTACATTTAAAAAAAAAAAAAAAAAGAAACAGAAAGGCTCTGTGGGGAAAAACTGCGATACATTTCTGCTGTGGATCCTGTCGCAGCGCTTTTTGGCTGCAGCCCGCTATGTGGGGACTTAGCCTTAAAGGGAGTCTACCAGCTCATCTGCCCTACAAAAACAACCAGAAGCTTTCGTCAAGCATGTGAACGTGTGTACCCACAGCCCCGGGGGGAGTCTTGTAGGGCAAAATGTGACTCACCTTAAAGAGGACCTTTCATCAGATTGGGCACAGGCAGTTCTATATACTGCTGGAAAGCCAACAGTGCACTGAATTCAGCGCACTGGCGGCTTTCCTGATCTGTTCCCTGGGTAAAGCGTGATCGGTCCCGGTACTGTAGCGCTTTACAGTCAGAAGGGCGTTTTTGACAGTCAGTCAAGTACGTCCTTCTCCAGAGCAGCGCCTATCGCGCTGTACAGTGTGAGCGGGGAGGAACGCCCCCTCCCCTCCTGATAATACTCGTCTATGGATGAGCTCTGTGAGCAGAGGGGGGGAGGGGGCGTTCCTCCCCGCTCACACTGTACAGCACGATAGGCGATGCTCTGGAGAAGGACGTACCTGACTGACTGTCAAGAACACCCTTCTGACTGTAAAGAGCTACGGTACCGGGACCGATCACGCTTTACCCAGGGCACAGATCGGGAAAGCTGACAGTTCGTTGAATTCAGCACTGTCAGCTTTCCAGCAGTATATAGAACTGCCTGTGCCCAATCTGATGAAAGGTCCTCTTTAAAGACGCACAACCAAAAAAGGAAATGCAGACAGGGAGGCGGCGCCATGGTGCTGGGAGCGCTATCCATCCACAGCTATGGGAGGTCAGTAACGTATTAGTACAGATTATACCTTGTAGTGGAGCAGAGATGCCTGTCAGGACACCCGGCTGCTGCACTGTATCACAGGCACGCAGTGACGTTGCAGTGTGATTTGAGGTCGTACCTTTGTCATCTGTTCCGCTGACCGCTGTCCTCCTGACTAGATACACACGTGCACACTCAGCTCAGACAAGCATGCATGTGTCCTTCATGTGGAGGAAGTCACTACCAAACATTCCAGCATACCACAATCGGGAACACTTAAATCCTGCTGCCCAATCATTCTCTCCCCTGACATCTGCCGTAGGACCCCGCACCAACCCTCAGGTTCTGCAATGCTGATGGAGCGCCCTGTGCACTAGTCATTCTCTATTATTACTGGTGCCCCCCTAAGGAATGAATGGCGTGGCAGGGCGCACATTCATCCTTCAGTTTCGGTGGTCCTAGCAGTGAGACCCCCACCGATCATAAAGTTATCGCCATCCTATTCGTAGGGACTAACTATATAACTTAGTACAATCCATTTACTGGAAAGACAATGTATATGAGCCTGTAGACACTAACTATAGTTACTATACGTCCTGAAGACATCGGTAAGTAAAGGGGCAGTTGCTTAACAACAGGATCCACCCCTAACCAGGTGACCACACCCCATGTCCTCCTATATACCTCCACATCTTGTATATACTCCCCCCTTAGACATGAATGGAGCATCAGTCACCATTTTATGATGAGTAGGGGGTCTTACTAGTCAGACCCTCACCCCTTTCACACAGCTCTATTGTTTAAAGGGGTATTAGACCCTAAAACACACCAAGGGGATGAGCACTTCTGGTCAGAAGACCCCTTTAATAGATAAGTGTTAGACCCCCACCATCAGTTCTATGAGCCCTAAAAGGGAACCCTACTTTCTCTTAAAATAAGACATTCCCTTTAAATTAAAGGGGGTTTCCATCACCAGCAATGACAATAGATTGATTGGTCTGGTCTTCTCATGGAGATCTAATGACTGGATCCGCCACCGATCAGACATGAATAATCAATAATCCATGGTATATATAGTATATACTGGCCAGGACAGGGCGGGGGTCTCATCTCTGAGCTCGGGATGGAGCCCCTTCTCCCCCAGTAATGTGCCTGTCATCCCCGGCCTGTTCTAGAAGCTTCCATGTGCCGCACATGCTTCCTCTTCCCCCGCACATCAGCTCCATTACCTTGGCTCCATCTTTCAGCATCTGGGCAAAGCCCGGGGCCTTGGGGACGTGCAGCGCCATGTGTGCGGCTCCGGTGTCCGGGAAGACAGAGACAAGTGACCGTACACAACCGGCAAGAAGGCAGGAGGAGGAGGAGGAGCCCGGGAGAGATGGCTACCCACAAGGCACCGCGGCCCAGGCCGGAGCAGCTGCAGCGCCGAGCGATGGATGGTGAGCGGGCGGCGGGAGCAGTGGAGGGAATGGGCGCGCGCTGATCGATGTGATCGGGCCGCCACTGTGTGTCCTGCCCCCTGGAGCCGCGAGGCAGCAGCATGGCCGGGGCGTTAGCGCAGCACAAAGACAGTAACGCACACACTGTGAGCGACAGAGGCAATTCAGGATATTTTCCTGCAGAGACATAAGATAGCGCTGTAATGCACAGAGAAAGCCAGTGCGGTATTCTTATACACGACACCTATGCTAAGGCTCTGTTCACACTTTGTACTTTCTTTCCATTTAGCAATTCTGTTAAAGGAGCAGAAAACGGTGAAAAACAGTGTCAGATCTGTGATATGGCGGACACCGGCCGCGCCCAATGCGACCCACTGATGTAGAATGGGGTCAGAGTTACATTGGCATCCATAATTAATCAGCTGCGGCCTATTGGATTATTCCAACAGTTAGTGGCCCGTGTTATAGCCATCCCTGCTTCTGTCAAGGCCTTGGTCTGCTTCTCTCTACAGGGGGCGCTGTGTAATACATCCCAACACTAGAGAACATCAGGACGCGACAGCCATAAAATATGGGCAGCGATCTGTTGGAACAATCCAGTCGGTAATGGCCACGCGTCACGGTATGGGGCCCAAAAAAGTGGGTAATATGCTGTGTGGGAGCCAAAAAGGAGGCCGTATAATGTGTAGGGGCCTAAAGGGGGCCGTATACTGTGTAGGGGCCAAAAGGAGGCAGTATACTGTGTAGGGGTCAAAAGGAGGCCGTATACTGTGTAGGGGCCTAAAAAGGAGGCCGTATACTGTGTAGGGGCCTAAAAAGGAGGCCGTATACTGTGTAGGGGCCTAAAAAGGAGGCCGTATACTGTGTAGGGGCCTAAAAAGGAGGCCGTATACTGTGTAGGGCCAAAAGGGGGCAGTATACTGTGTAGGAGCCAAAAGGAGGCCGTATACTGTGTAGGGGCCTAAAGGGGGTAGTATACTGTGTAGGGGCCTAAAGGGGGTAGTATACTGTGTAGGGGCCTAAAAAGGAGGGCGTATACTGTGTAGGGGCCTAAAAAGGAGGGCGTATACTGTGTAGGGGCCAAAAGGGGGCAGTATACTGTGTAGGGGCCAAAAGGAGGCCGTATACTGTGTAGGGGCCAAAAGGGGGCAGTATACTGTGTAGGGGGCAAAAGGAGGCCGTATACTGTGTAGGGGCCAAAAGGAGGCAGTATACTGTGTAGGGGCCAAAAGGAGGCCGTATACTGTGTAGGGGCCAAAAGGGGGCAGTATACTGTGTAGGGGCCAAAAGGGGGCCGTATACTGTGTAGGGGCCAAAAGGGGGCCGTATACTGTGTAGGGGCCAAAAGGGGGCCGTAATACTGTGGGGGGGCCGTATACTGTGTAGGGGCCAAAAGGGGGCAGTATACTGTATAGGAGCCAAAAGGGGGCAGTATACTGTATAGGAGCCAAAAGGGGGCAGTATACTGTATAGGGGCCAAAAGGAGGCCGTATACTGTGTAGGGGCCAAAAGGGGGGAATTTTTGACCTACAAAATGGGGAGGCAATTCCAGGAAAGAAGGGGCGTAGCCTAATATTTTTGATTGGGTCCCTCCTTACCTCCCCAGAAATGATTTTGCTTCCTGAAATGATAACCCTGCCCCTGGATGTATTGGGTTTCTGCAGTGTTGTGACATTTTTTGCCATCAGGTATGACACAGCTTCCTCTGACGGGTGTGAACATGTACCTAGTTTTCTATGGAGATGCCTCAATAAAGTTATGGCATGAAATATTATACAGGTATCATCCGCTACATGAGAGGAACATACAGCGGGGCCGAGTTATACACTGACGTGTGGTCCGCATATAATAATAATAATAATAATAAGCTGCTCCGGCCTCAGATATTACATGAGGGGAGGGGCTGCTCGAGGGTGCTGAAAACTGAAATGATAAACTGGAGATAAAAAGCTGGGAAACTTTCCTCCAGTGCTCTAACACCATGCACATAGACCCCAAAGCTAGGCCTACAGGGTAACTTTGGCCGAATCTCCCATCCCATGACCGAAGGTTGCAGCATCGCCCCGTGACTCCTTGACTAATGTACAGTATGTGAATGGAGACACACCGAGACCCCCAGGGTGCTGCAAGTTCTAGTCCAAAAGGAGTGAACCCTGCTCAACCAAAGTCACCGCCCAGGCAAATTCATATCTGTCCAGGGTGTTGTCTGAGGTCCTCATATACCATTGTGACCCAGAGAGGGAAACACAGCTTAGTCTCTGTTCACACCATGTTAATGACTAATGTAAACTGTAAGCTACTTTGACTACTTTTGCTGCAGTTTTTTTTTTTCCAATAAATGCCATGTGTGAATCAGGTCTAAGACCCATAATAATGTGCACAGCATGAAGGTCAGTATTTTGGTACAAATCAAGTGAGAATCTGTATAAACACACAGTATATACTGACACAGGATTCCTTATAGAAATCTAATATTAATGTGACACTGATGACTTAGATAGAAGTAACAGCCAGTAACGTGTAGAGTAAACCAATGACCACTCTGTATTGTCATGTCGATATATCCGTCAGTGTCTAACATGGGGATAGCCTTTAAGGCTCTGTTCACATTACATTTTTTACTTCTATTTAGCATGTACATTTAGCAAATGCAAAAGGATGGTCATCGGTTTACGGAGATCAATGTGGATCCGTTTCTGTCCATTTTGTGGACAGACACAACTTTTTTTTAATTTACATTGATCTCTGTGTACACAGATATATATATATATATATATATATATATATATACGGTATACAACCTCCACGCAGTACAGTATATGACCCCATGCAGTGGCGTAACTAGGAATGGCGGGGCCCTGTGGCGAACTTTTCCTGACCGACACCGGAGACCTTGACTGACCAACCCACCACCACCGCATTCCTGCGTGCTCTATTATGCCCCATAGTGGCCCCTTCATACAGTATTGTGCCCCCTGCACACAGTATTATGCCCCCTAGTGGCCCCTGCACACAGTATTATGCCCCCTAGTGGCTCCTGCACACAGTATTATGCCCCCTAGTGGCCCCTGCACACAGTATTATCCCCATAGTGGCCCCTGCACACAGTATTATGCCCCACAGTGGCCCCTGCACACAGTATTATGCCCCCTAGTGGCCCCTGCACACAGTATTATGCCCCACAGTGGCCCCTGCACACAGTATTATGCCCCCTAGTGGCCCCTGCACACAGTATTATGCCCCTGCACACAGTATTATGCCCCATAGTGGGCCCTGCACACAGTATTATGCCCCCTAGTGGCCCCTGCACACAGTATTATGCCCCTGCACACAGTATTATGCCCCATAGTGGGCCCTGCACACAGTATTATGCCCCATAGTGGCCCCTGCACACAGTATTATCCCCCCTAATGAATACCCATGAACAATTATACTCTTCTTTTCAGGCCCCAGAGTATAATAATTGGAGACCCTAGAGGGATACAAACATAAAAAAAACACTGTTACATGTCTATCTCCGGCTCCACTGCAGTCCTCGGTGGTGTCGGTCCTCGGTGGTGTAGGCCCGATGCTTGCCCGGAGCGTGGAGAGGTAAGTAAGACAGTTTTTTATGTTCCCTTACCTCTCCTGGGCCTCTGAAAAGACCCCTGAGTATAATAATAGTGCTTGTGGGGTCTGCAGCGTCACTTACAGGGGCCAGGATCGGTAAGTAAATAGGGCCCTATTAAGAAAGAAAAAAAAACAGCGGTAGCGGCTGTCGCCGGGCCCCCTAATGTCCCGGGCCCTGTGGCAGCCGCTATCCCTGCTACCCCGGTAGTTATGCCACTGACCCTATGGTTTTTGCCGTCCCACAGTATATGACCCTTTCATCCCCCCCGAATATATATTATACCTCTTTTTTGAACTCTCACAAAATATCACCCTCTTTTCTTGGCCCCCACACAGTATATGGCCTCCCTCTTTTGCCAACCCCACAGTATATAACCCCCCTTTCTATGGCCCTCCAACAGTAAATGACCCCTTTTTTATGTATATGACTGTATTAATTTTTTAATTGGTCGCTACTTTTATTATTGCAATAGTTAGTGACCAGTACTGTTTGCTCACCGGTCCATACTCCTGCGCAAAGGGCTTGTCCACTTTCAGACCAATATTGAGAGACTAAGTTTATTGTTTGTATAATAAAAAGTTGTACAATTTTCCAATATATTTTCTGTATTAATTTCTCACAGTTTTCTAGATCTCTGCTTGTTGTCATTCATGGTTTACTACCAGTGGATAAAACCAGTCCATGGTCATGTGACATACAGTCCTTAGTCATGTGACGTACAGTCCTTAGTCATGGGATGTACAGTCCATGGTAATGTGATATGATGCACAGCTCATTTTCAGACAGATGTGTGATTACTGTGCTGTGACTATAACGAACCGTGTACCTGTGTGTCCATCACATGACCATGGACAGTGCATCACATGACTAAGGACTATATATCACATGACCATGGACTGTATATCACATGACCATGGACTGTATATCACATGCTGAGGACTGTACATCACATGACCATGGACTGTATATCACATGACTGAGGACTGTATATCACATGACCATGGACTGTATATCACATGACTAAGGACTGTGCATCACATGACCATGGACTGTACATCACATGACTGAGGACTGTACATCACATGACCGAGGACTGTACATCACATGACCGAGGACTGTACATCACATGACCGAGGACTGTAAATCACATGACTGAGGACTGTATATCACTTGACTGAGGACTGTACATCACATGACCATGGACTGTATATCACATAACTGAGGACTGTATATCACATAACTGAGGACTGTACATCACATGACCATGGACTGTATATCACATGACTGAGGACTGTATATCACATGACTGAGGACTGTATATCACATGACTAAGGACTGTGCATCACATGACCATGGACTGTACATCATATGACCATGGACTGTACATCACATGACCAGAGTGTCCCCCCCCCCCCCCCCGTACCGGCGCAAGTGTACCGTTGGCCCTATGTTTAAAGCGGCCCTGGGAAAGTAGCCCAGCACCAAGATCGTAGCCTTATGTGGTCACCAGTTTCTGGTGGTCAGTCTGACCCTGATGTGACATGATACAAAGAGGTCTGGCATTATACATATAAATAGACCTCCAAAGATGTTCCTATAAATCCACTGCCTATCCTCATATAACACTTTACTATTGTGGATCGATATATCTTTAGATTTCAGAATGATATGAGATTATATTAAAAGTTTTAGGAATCAATACAACAATATAAAAAATTAATACAGAAAAAAAATCAGAACAAAAACAAATTATACAAGTCAGACTGTAATCTATAAAAACCAGCGGAGGAGATAAGGAACATGAAGAAATAAAGATGTCTCAGGAGCTTATAATACAAAGTCTTCTCGCTACTTGCAGACAGTTTTTGGTAGAATTTGGTCATTCCCGTCATCTTGGAGAACTAAGCACAGATCTTCTGCGGATGTAGGCTTGTCCAATCCGTCTGTCTCTTCATGTCATTCCAGACAGACTGGATGATGTTGAGGTCGGGGCTATATCTTTTTTTTTTTTAATGTAGATTGTGAGCCCCACATAAAGCTCACAATGTACATTTTTCCCCATCAGTATGTCTTTGGAATATGGGATGAAAATCCACGCAAACATAGGAACAACATACAAACTCTTTGCAGATGTTTTTTTTTTGCCCTTGGCGGGATTTGAACACCAGGACCCAGCGCTGCAAAGCTACACTGAGCCACTGTGTGGCCTGAGGCGGAGGCCGCTTCAGGTTCCGATCCAAAATACGTGTAGCTGCGATTGGATGCCGGTGCAGTATATCGGCATCCAGTCGCGTACTCCGCTCCGGATTAGGCCCAATGAATGGACCTAGTCAGGAGGGAGTGTCATCAGGCGGATTCGCAAGGTGACTCCGCCTGAAGAATGAGCACGTCGTTTCTTTTTCCATGAGTCAGAAGAAACGGTTCCCGGAAAAAAGCACTGACCGGCTCCCTTTGATTTCAATGGGAGCCGACTTTTTGGTCAGGATTTGAGGAGGATACAGCCTCAAAATCCTGACCAAAATGCCCTGTGTGAACTCAGCCTTACTTTGCAGTATTTTTTCTACACCTGTCTAAAATTTTGCATAGTAATCTTCCTCTCTGTCCAGCTGTCTGTAGATCCCCTGCTCTAGATTTTCTGTGTTATAATCCTCCTGCGTATCTCCAAAAACTATCAGTAGTAAAAGAGGAACAGGCATGGAGGAGGGGGATGCAGCTGCAGTTTATCACATTAACTGACCATATACTTGAGATAAAAGCAGGGATTGGATGCAATGTCTTCTCCCTGGTTCTCCTGACCTAGTTGATAAAAATGCCGCTAGTTCACAGATCCGTGGAGATATAGATGCCCCAACCAGGTTCCTGCCCCACTAATCAACTGTTTGGAGATGCCACAGCACTCGAGTGAAAGCTGCAGTCACTTACCGAGCACAGCGCCATTCATTGTATAGTGACTGTGCTTGGTATCACAACTCAGCCCATTCACTTAAGAGCACCTCTGCAGCAATTCACCTTCCTGGATGTGTCTGTATATGAGTCTTTTCACTTTCTGGTATATGCATTGTTGTAGGATTGACACTGTACTATACTGTAATTGCCAATAATTTCCATCTGTTGTCTATTCCATGTGAGATTGATTGTCAGTCAGTATTGTTTGGCGTTACATTGTGTTGCTTAAGTGTTCCTTTATTTTTTTGAGCAGTGTATATATAGTGAGAAGGTGCCAGGCAGAGTGCTGGAGTCCAGATATATCAGCCACAGGTTTCTGACATATGTGTGGTCCAGGGTGGATCTGGAGGAGGCCTCAGCCCAGGTGTAGATCCTGGGCTCATTACTGGGCCAGAAAAGGCTGCAGCTCCTGCATTGTGTGCATCTCCATGAGGTGAAAGGAAGTCTGTGGTTCTGTCCTGTAACCCCGAGTCCAGTGAGACAATATTGCTCCTGTTTGTGTGGCTGAAAGTAAGACACACGTATAGTTAGGTTATCAGTTCTGTTCAGCTAGTGGCTCAGACGAGCAGGTTTTTATTTGTTTTTGTCTGAAGTTAAGGCTGTATTTTGTTTTGCTCATTTTGTGCCTGAAGTCAAGGTTTATTTATTTTCCAGTTTTTTTTTCTAAATAAACCAGTTTGCTGCACATTATATGTCCCTGTCTTGACTGTTTGGGTCCGCACCACTGCTTCTACCGAGATAACTTCCCCACAACATATACATACTGGAACTCCACTATTCTAGATATACTTCAGCAACATATATACAGTACAGACCAAAAGTTTGGACGCACCTTCTCATTCAATGAGTTTTCTGTATTTTCATGACTATGACAATTGTAGATTCACACTGAGGGCATCAAAACTATGAAGTAACACATGTGGAATTATATACTTAGCAAAAAAGTGTGACACAACTGAAAATCTGTCTTATATTCTCGGTTCTTCAGAGTAGCCACCTTTTACTTTGATTACTGCTTTGCACAATCTTGGCATTCTCTTGATGAGCTTCAAGAGGTAGTCACCTGAAATGGTTTTCCATCAGTCTTGCAGGAGTTCCCAGAGATGTTTAGCACTTGTTGGCCCTTTTACCTTCACTCTGTGGTCCAGCTCACACCAAACCATCTGGATTGGGTTCAGGTCTGGAGACTGTGGAGGCCAGGTCATCTGGCGTAGCCCCCCATCACTCTCCTTCTTGGTCAGATAGCCCTTACACAGCCTGGAGGTGTTTGAGGTCATTGTCCTGTTGAAAAATAAATGATGGTCCAACTAAACGCAAATCAGATGGAATAGCATGCCGATGCAAGATGCTATGGTAGCCATGATGGTTCAGTATAAATCCCCAACAGTGTCACCAGCAAAGCCCCCCCAGACCATCACACCACCTCCTCCTCCTCCATGCTTCACGGTGGGAATCATGGAATGTAGAGTCCATCCGTTCACCTTTTCTGCGTCGCATAAAGACATGGTGGTTGGAACCAAAGATCTCAAATTTAGACTCATCAGACCAAAGCCCAGATTTCCACTGGTCTAATGTCCATTCCTTGTGTTCTTTAACCCAAACAAGTCTCTTCTGCTTGTTGCCTGTCCTTAGCAGTGGTTTTCTAGCAGCTATTTTACCATGAAGGCCGGCTGCTGCACAAAGTCTCCTCTTAATAGTTGTTGTAGAGATGTGTCTGCTGCTAGAACTCTGTGTGGCATTGACCTGGTCTCTAATCTGAGCTGCTGTTAACCTGCGATTTCTGAGGCTGGTGATTTGGATGAACTTATCCTCCGCAGCTGAGGTGACTCTTGGTCTTCCTTTCCTGGGGCGGTCCTCATGTGAGCCAGTTTCTTTGTAGTGGTTGATCGTTTTTGCAACTGCACTTGGGGACACTTTAAAAGTTTTCCCAATTTTTCGGACTGACTGACCTTCATTTCATAAAGTAATGATGGCCACTCGTTTTTCTTTACTTAGCTGCTTTTTTCTTGCCATAATACAAATTCTAACAGTCTATTCAGTAGGACTATCAGCTGTGTATCCACCTGACTTCTGCACAACACAACTGATGGTCCCAACCCCATTTATAAGGCAAGAAACCCCACTTATTAAATCTGACAGTTCACACCTGTGAAGTGAAAACCATTTCCGGTGACTACCTCATGGAGCTCATCAAAAGTGTGCAAAGCAGGAATCAAAGCAAAAGGTGGCTACTTTGAAGAATCGAGAATATAAAACAGATTTTCAGTTGTTTCACACTTTTTTTTTTAAGTATATAATTCCACATGTGATAATTCATAGTTTTGATGCCTTCAGTGTGAATCTACAATTGTCATAGTCATGAAAATACAGAAAACTCTTTGTATGAGAAGGTGTGTCCAAACTTTTGGTCTGTATTGTACATTACATATATATTGGCACTCCGGATCTATCTATCTATCTATCTATCTATCTATCTATCTATCTATCTATCTATCTTTATGTATGTATCTCTACTGGCTCTCTGGCACTATATATATGTATACTGGCACTCTAGTACTATATACGTATACTGGTTCTCCAGTACTATAAATATTTTTGCAGTCTTCTCCGATTTCTTTGCTTCCTAGCCTTACCTATTACATCTTCTACCCTGGGAGATGGGGCGTCTCCTATAGATTCTTCCTGTGCAGGTATACAGTGTCATTATTCCTATAGAGCTTTATACAATGTGGCTGCAGAACTACAACTCCCAATATGTTGCATTTCTTATTGTTTTCCACAGGTTTTCATCTCCAGACACCACTGGACCCTGCAGTAGTAAAGGGCACACTGCACATGTTCTCCACTAGGGGGCACTGCCGCACTGTACAATTTTTGTAATATTAATTCTCATGTTCCGTTATTGTGATAATTCCCCATAAACTCGGCTTGTTTCATAAGCGTCAATAAACAGTCGAAATAAAAAGTACAAGTCGGAGCCGGAGATTTCTTCATAACATTATGCCTTAAACTAGCAATCCCTACTGGAATATCGCCCAGATTTACACTGTGTGCCCTCTATGCCACATCACCCTGACCCTGCGCACTGCCGGCAGTCTCATTGTCCTGACACCATTGCATGTGTATAAAATAAATGCTGAGAGATCAGTCCTTGGTCATCAAACATTCAATAAATTCTCCTGCTTATGCCGTGTCTTCTCTGTAGGGGGCAGTATTATCATGGGAATGGTAGAAGATTACCACAGCATATCACCACGCCTGTCCACAATTCATGTGTGATATTATAGCTCAGCCCTGTTCATGGCAATAGAGCTGCAATACCCGTCACAACCTGTAGAAAGGAGTGGCACTGTTTCTAGAAGAAAGCAGCCATGTTTATCTCATCTTGTACAACCCTTCTGTAGGATTTAGTATTAATAGTCCATGAAAGGGGTTATCTGGGGAGTAATAAAATTGCACTGAAAAAGCTTTATTACTAATCCACACCCCAGGGACCCATTTAATACTTTTACAGGGGGGCAGCTGGGGAGGCCCGAACACCTGTTCTTTTGTCTCCCCTGCAATTTCTCCGGGTCTTTGATGTCACCGACTTGTGCCACAGCTCTGTTCAGGAAAATGGAGTCAGTCATGTGACTGAGAGTTGGGGCGGCTGCGGAAGAGACAGAGGAATGTGAGTTCTGGCCTCCCCAACAGCCTTCCACGAAAGTAATAAACATGGCTCTGGGAACCAGGGTGTATATTAGTACTTATCTAGTGTAGGGAATGTCTTGGCAAGCTTTATTATTGCCCGGATAACCCTTTAATATTTGGTTGCACAGGGTCTAACAACTGAGCACCATACAGGGAGCCAAAAACCCATCTCGTCCTGGAATTTGCTTAAAGGGGACCTTTCACCATCTCCACCTCTTTGCACCATCCAGTAGCTTCCACTCCACTGATTCTGGCATAGTTGGAATTTTTTCTCTATCCCTCACCGTTCTTGTGCAATTCTTGCCATTACTTTCAGCACAATTATGCTCTTTGTTGTCAAGTGGGCGGTCCTTGTCTTTCTGCTTCCACCCAGGACCGCCCACCTGGCAGTAGAGAGCATTACTGGGCTGAAACTAACAGAACTGATTGCTCGGAAACCGTGGGGGCTAAAGAAAAAATTCCAACTGTGTTGGAATCAGTGGAGTGTGCCTATTGAAGGATGTAATGACTTGGAGTTCTGGAGGCAGCAAAAGGTCCTCTTTAAAGAGATTTTCAAAGCCCCCCAGTGTATATCAAACTAATGACCTATACATGGGACAGGTCATAAAGTTCGGATCTATCTGTCTCTGGCTTATGGATAGAGCTGAAGGCAGCTTTGCTCCTATTCAAGTAATAGGCATGCAGCTATAGCCCCATCAACTGTATAGTGGTGGTGCCAGGGTACTGCACCTAGAATATGAATAGGAGCAGAGCTGCTTACGGCTACAACCAAGAGCCAGCCAGATCAGCCTGAATGTTGGACCTCTGCCGACCTAATAATCGATGACCTATCCTAGAGATAGATGATGAACATTTTAGTCCTGGAATTTCTCTACAGCTCCCCTACAGGGAAAGTGAAGCATTACATAGCGTGTCTATGCAATGTATGGATGTGCCAAGTCCTCCAGATTAAGATCTGCTCTTAGTCTCTATTTCGGCTGATAGAGGATTGTTACACATGACCCCATGTTCCTATCCCCCACCATCTGCCATGGTCGCTGACTGCTAACGCCTTCCATTTGGCTGCATGCTCTTGGTATTCCTGTCATTCAGTAAAATGTGAATGTAAGCAGATTTTATTTGCTGCCACATATAGTGTAATATGACTCAGTGAAGCCGTATAAATGTGGCAGCGGCAGAGGACGGTACTAAATTAGTCGTCAGAAGTGAAGTCATTGATTTTATGGTTATGCCGATCGTAGGAGTTTTGTACATTCTTCCATGTAATAAAAATTATTGGTAATCGTATCTGAATAAGAAAATTGCTAAAAATTCTTGGGAATTTCTGGGTGAATCACCTGCTGTTTTATGTCGTCTGCTGTGAATATTGTACTACATCATAATTTCTAAGATCTGGGAATATGGTTCACAGGCCTCTAACTCAGTGACTGCTACAACTGGTAGACCTTAAAGGGAGTGTCACCAGAACCCAGAATTTAAATCCAGCCCCGCAGATAGATAGGTTACTGTCACCAGAACCAGCATATCACCCCAGCCCTACAGATAGATAGGTTACTGTCACCAGAACCAGCATATCACCCCAGCCCTACAGATAGATAGGTTACTGTCACCAGAACCAGCATATCACCCCAGCCCTGCAGATAGATAGGTTAGTGTCACCAGAACCAGCATATCACCCCAGCCCTGCAGATAGATAAGTTAGTGTCACCAGAACCAGCATATCATCCCAGCCCTGCAGATAGATAGGTTAGTGTCACCAGAACCAGCATATCACCCCAGCCCTGCAGATGGATAGGTTAGTGTCACCAGAACCAGCATATCACCCCAGTCCTGCAGATAGATAGGTTAGTGTCACCAGAACCAGCATATCACCCCAGCCCTGCAGATAGATAGGTTACTGTTACCAGAACCAGCATATCACCCCAGCCCTGCAGATAGATAGGTTAGTGTCACCAGAACCAGCATATCACCCCAGCCCTACAGATAGATAGGTTACTGTCACCAGAACCAGCATATCACCCCAGCCCTGCAGATAGATAGGTTACTGTCACCAGAACCAGCATATCACCCCAGCCCTGCAGATAGATAGGTTAGTGTCACCAGAACCAGCATATCACCCCAGTCCTGCAGATAGATAGGTTAGTGTCACCAGAACCAGCATATCACCCCAGCCCTGCAGATAGATAGGTTAGTGTCACCAGAACCAGCATATCACCCCAGCCCTGCAGATGGATAGGTTAGTGTCACCAGAACCAGCATATCACCCCAGTCCTGCAGATAGATAGGTTAGTGTCACCAGAACCAGCATATCACCCCAGCCCTGCAGATAGATAGGTTACTGTTACCAGAACCAGCATATCACCCCAGCCCTGCAGATAGATAGGTTAGTGTCACCAGAACCAGCATATCACCCCAGCCCTGCAGATAGATAGGTTAGTGTCACCAGAACCAGCATATCACCCCAGTCCTGCAGATAGATAGGTTACTGTCACCAGATCCAGCATATCACCCCAGCCCTGCAGATAGATAGGTTAGTGTCACCAGAACCAGCATATCACCCCAGCCCTGCAGATAGATAGGTTACTGTCACCAGAACCAGCATATCACCCCAGCCCTGCAGATAGATAGGTTAGTGTCACCAGATCCAGCATATCACCCCAGCCCTGCAGATAGATAGGTTAGTGTCACCAGAACCAGCATATCACCCCAGTCCTGCAGATAGATAGGTTACTGTCACCAGATCCAGCATATCACCCCAGCCCTGCAGATAGATAGGTTAGTGTCACCAGAACCAGCATATCACCCCAGCCCTGCAGATAGATAGTTTAGTGTCACCAGACCCAGCATATCACCCCAGTCCTGCAGATAGATAGGTTAATATTGACATCAGTAGTTGGGGTTAGCAGGACTCAAAGACTTTCTCTAGGAGTCCAGTCAACATTTAAACAACTTTTTACAAGTAAATATCAAATCAAATCTATTTTCAAGCTTAGATCCCCCCTGACAGATTTACTTTAAGTGACTCCTGTGGGTCCGTTTTACATAAACAATTTTTTTTGTCTGTCCTTTTACTTTCAATCTTCTTATTCAATGACAGAGGCGGGGCTGTGACAACCTCTCCATAGCTTACCATGGAGGTTGCCCTGATTAGTAGATGGATCAGTATATAATTGTATGAGTATAGTAATGTATTATTATATATTACTGTATATTTTTCTCTCTTACGTCTCCCCTGCTGTATCGGTGTAGAATTTTAATCTCATACGCTGAAACATTTTGTGAGAAATCCTTCACATCTCTGTTGTCAACTTTTATTACACATACTTTACAAGCCGAGCTAGCAGAATGAACATGAATGGCAGCCTGGCTGTTTGGCGTCTCTCGGGCACAATCTTTACGCACCACTCAATAGTAAAACATATAATATCGCTCTGGTGTCGGTCTACACTGTTATATGGGAGCTGTGTTGTGTTAGTTGTTGTCTCACATGTAGGCTACAGCTGTCAATACATTGTACGTTCTGAAAGCGCAGTGCCAGGGGGGAGATCGACACAGCAAGAGTAGGGGGAGGAATGTTCTTTGAAGATTTTTTTTTTATATCCGCCAAGAAAGGAAGAAAAGAGAATGGAAGACAGAAACATTTTATTTACTATAGAATCTCAATATAGTTGATAGATTGTAGCCGGGCTCCTGCTCCTATTATGTGAATTCGTTTATTACTCTGTAATGTCTAATTTTTTGCTTATACATCAGCATGTAGAGTCCATATAAATAATAATGTATTATTGTTATTTCCAGAAGTCGTGTGAATACAGATTACCTATTCAAGGAGTTGTCACCAGACCCCAGTCATATCAACCCAGACCGGCATAGAGATGGGTTAGGGTCACCCGGATCAAACAGTGTCTTCCCCTTGTGAATCGGAGCCTCCGTTGCTGAGATATCACCAGTTTTCTCAATATTCAAATATGCTCTTTGGAACAATGAGGGCGATACCATTGCCCCAAAGAGCTCATTTGCATATTGACAAAAACGGTAACGGAGGCGGTGATTCTCAAGGGGAACACACTGTTTGATTCAGGTGACCCTAACCTATCTATTTGTGAGGCTAGGGTGATATACTGGGTTCGGGGGACAGACCACTGATTTAAAGCAATAAAGGGGTTAATCTTTTGTACCGGATGCCCAGTGGTGACTTACCTCTCCAGGGTCCACTGTTGTCTAAGCTAAGAGGAAACAAAGCTTCCTGTTTCCTCCCTGCACTCATCCCTATGATCAGTGATCCAGATAGATTGAGTGATAGAGAGAACTATGCAGCCGCACAGGTCTCTCTATGATCGGATAAAATATCTCAGGATTAGAGGTGCTTAGAGAGCCTGTGCAGGAGCTGATTTACCTGAATAGGGATAGATTTTGAGCGACAGAGTTGCTCAGCATAGAATGAGCAGCTGTGAGAACCTGCACAGGGATGTGATCAATGAAGGTCCTGAAGTGTTAGCGGTCCATAAAGATGAGCGAGTACTATTTGAAATTCCCATTTCAAATAGCACGCACCCATAGGAATGAATGCATGCAGGGAGTTAAGCTGCCGGCCGCTGGCAAAGTCTGCGTGCCGGTTGCTTCCATTCATTCCTATGGGTGCGTACTATTTGAAACGGCCATCTCTATTACCGAATATTACAATTTTGTAAAATATGTGAGTCATGAAACATGGAACTTGTGACATCATGTCATAGGGCTCTATGACATTACATTTTTATCTCCCAGTGGATCTTGCTTAGGAGTGGTCCGTAGACCTGCCTGTAAAGGACGACTTGGGCACTGGATGTTTGGTGGTGATTTGTTTCGAGATGAAAATGCTCTTTAATGTGTATTCATGTGGCTGGAGATGTCTGAGAATTCAATCACTTATTGTATTAGGCGACTGTCTACTGTGATGGAACAAAGACACACAACGCATTTCCCTTCATTTCCATCAGTGACTGTTCTGTGAAATCTGTTGTCAAGTATTCTCTAGGTCAGTGATGGCGAACCTTTTAGAGACCGAGTGCCCAAACTGCAACCCAAAACCCACAAAATTTTCGCGGAGTGCCAACACGACAATATAGACTTAATACTATGCGGATCCACAATTGCGGACAGTTACTGACCAAAAATTACAGTCATGTGGGGCTTTACAGAGCTTTCAATAATACAAACAACGTTGTACTGAAATGTAAAGGTCTCGGAATTTGGTACTTTGAACAATTAATTTTCACTATTTACATCGCACAGGATCTGTTTTATAGTTACCGTGTAATATTCTTACATCCTGTACTGATATCACGTCTGCTATAAAACAGATACTGTGTGATATAAATAGTGAGGGGACCCCAGACAGTATTATATGCTCTGCAGTGGGCCCACCACACAATATTATATTCTCCACAGTACCACAGTAGCCCCCCAGTGTTATATGCTCCGCAGTAGGTGTCCCCCCCCCACAGGATTATATGCTCCACAGTGGCATCCACACACAGTATTGTGTGCTTATAAATAGGCCCCCCCCAGTATTATATGCTCTTTAGTACAACCCCCAGTATTATAAGCCACCCCAGTATTATAAGCCACCCCAGTATTATAAGCCACCCCAGTATTATACACTCCCCCCAGTATTATACACTCCCCCCAGTATTATACACCCCACCAGTATTATACACCCCACCCAGTATTATACACTCCCCCCCAGTATTATACACTCCCCCCAGTATTATACACTCCCCCCAGTATTATACACCCCACCCAGTATTATACACCCCACCCAGTATTATACACCCCACCCAGTATTATACACTCCCCCCAGTATTATACACTCCCCCCAGTATTATAAGCCCCCCCAGTATTATACACTCCCCCCAGTATTATACACTCCCCCCAGTATTATACACCCCACCCAGTATTATACACTCCCCCCAGTATTATAAGCCCCCTCAGTATTATACACTCCCCCCAGTATTATACACTCCACCCAGTATTATAAGCCCCCCCAGTATTATACACTCCCCCCCAGTATCATACACCCCACCAAGTATTATAAGCGCTCCCCCCAACATCATATACACAGTGAGCCACTCTCATACTCACCCCTGAAGAGCCGCCGGCATCCACCTTCTTGTCACTGGCGGCGCTGATGACGTCATCGCGCCCGCGTCGGGGCAGAGGTCAAACTCTGCAGCCAGTGTAGGCTGCGGTCGCGCGATCCGCGGCCTACCCTGACAGCTTTCAGCTGTATGTGCATTTGCACATACAACTGAAGGCAGTGATCGCTCATCAACGGGGAATCCTGTACCGGATTCCCTGTTGGTGAGCGATCCGGGCGACCGCACGCGTGCCAGCATGGAGGGCTCTGCGTGCCCTCTCTGGCACGCGTGCCATAGGTTCGCCATCACTGCTCTAGGTCAATAGAAACCGCAATTTATTACAGAAAAACATCATTTAACCACTTGCCTACTGCTGAACAAAGAAACGTGTGGCCGGGGTGGGCTGTTATGTGTGAAGGACCGTATTTATATGGTGAATGGTTTAACTCTCTTTTGGTGTCCTGGGGGGCTGTCACTTATACAGAAGTGGTCACAGCGGAGACCCTGGAGTGCGGCTACTTTGTCATTCCTGCGTATGCCATAGTCAATAGCGACCACAACATAGAGGAAAGGGGCTTCATCTGTCATCCTATCAGCACCCTTCTGAATCATCATGGGGTGCCGATGAGTGGCCATGGTGGGCTAACAAAGGCCCCCAAGCTTATAGGTGAAAGGCATAGCGTAAAAGATTGCTATATACCAGTGATGGCAAACCTTTTAGATACCGAGTGCCCAAACTGCAACCAAAACTCCCCTAAATTATCACAAAGCGCTAACACGGCAATTTATCAATACTCTGCGGATCCACAATTGCGGACAGTTACAGACCCACAAAATACAGTCATGTAAATGGGGCTTTACCGAGCTTTCAATAATACAGAACAACTTTGTATTGAAAGCTAATAGTTTGCATTTAGTGTAGTTTTGAACTATTAAAGGGATCCTATCATTCAGACGACATTTTTTCTAAATACCACGTCGGAATAGCCTTAAAGGGGTATTCCGACGTCGCATACTCACCAGTCTTCACTCCTGTAAAATCTTCTTTCTTCCTGGTTTCTTGCATCATTTGGTGGGTGGGGTTTCACATGCAACCTGCCGTTTAGCTCCGCCCCCAAATTTGTGTGTAGCTCCGCCCACCCATATTGGACTATGAAGTACAGGCAGCAGCAACTCCATTCTGTGTTACATACAGAGACTGCCTGTCTCTGCCATAATGAACACAATTGAATTAGCTAGCCTGATAACTGGGAGAACAGAAGACGAGTTCAGAAATGCAAGCAACTCCTCTCCCCTATCTGAGATCAGGAAGCTAGGTCACGTGGTGCAGACACAGAAATAGCTAGATACACAGGCTTGCTCCCGTGCACTTAGCCCCTCCTCTCTCCCCCCTGAGAACAGGCAGATACATCACTTGACTTTTGAGCAGATAAGTCAAGGGCTGTGTCAACAATGAATTGAATAAAGTAAGGTAGTGGACAAACAAAGCAGTTTTGCTGAAGCAGTGTATTTAGGAAAAGTCTTACATCCACATTAACAAGCAGTATAGATAGGATCCTTGTGATGGGACAACCCCTTTAAGAAAGGCTATTCGTCTCCTACCTTTCGTTGTCTTCTCTGCTCAGACAGCACTGGGGTGGCCCCAATGGTGCGAGAGAACTCTCTCCAGCGCTGCCTCCATCTTTGTCAGGAACAGTCTCTTCATTCTCTTCTTCTGGCGGTGTCTTCTTACTTTTAGGCCTTGGGCAGAGCAGACTGCGTATGCCCACAGGCCCCAAGAAAATGGCCGCTTACAATACTATGCAAGCGGCCATTTTCTCGTGGCTTATGGGCATGCGCAGTCTGCTCTGCCCAAGGCCGGAGAGTATAATAATAACAACAAGACCCCAGAGTATAATAATTGTTTATGGGTGTCCACAGTGGGACATAATAGTGTGTGCAGGGGCCACTATGGGGCATAATAGCACAGGACCCTGCCATTCCTGGTTACGCCACTGACCACGTATGTGCCTGAAGTGTGTCACATGCGCACAGAAGCCAACGTGTATTCATCTGCCTTCAGTGAAGAGCTGTGCT
This sequence comes from Leptodactylus fuscus, assembly GCF_031893055.1. Lineage (NCBI taxonomy): Eukaryota > Metazoa > Chordata > Amphibia > Anura > Leptodactylidae > Leptodactylus > Leptodactylus fuscus. The sequence continues at coordinate 22,654,804 of NC_134266.1, read as the reverse complement.
GTCATAAGCAGGAGAGCAACAGGGGAAGTATAAAGGTGTTTTATTTATATTGCTGTAATGAATGACTTTACAACGGGGTGACTTAAGGGCCTGATAGTGGTTTAGTGTCCAAAATTGTCCTGTCAGATCTGTGGGGTCTGACACAAGGCACCTCCACCGATCAGCTGTTCTCAGCACAAAGTATAGAGTAGGAAGCAGACAGCGCCATTCTCTATGTAGTGGCAGACCTGAGTCATTGCTCCCATTGAAGTAAATTAAACACTGGCTTCTATTACTACTGAGGATCAGAGGCTTTGCCTTCAGCTCTAAGAAGACATCTGACAGTTCACCTGAAAGTACCCGCGTCACAGGGCCGAACCAGAGACTGATGACTGCGCTCTGATCTCCGCTCTGCGTTATGCTCCACAGCACGACTCGCTGACATGTTCAACGATTTTCTGCTGTGATGCAACTTTCACAATATGGGGAGACTTAAAATTTTTCTAGATGACCAGCGAGCCGTTCCTTGTGACTCCTGAGGGTGCAGTGGGCGATAGGAAAATCTACTTGTATGTGCAATATGAACATTGGCAGAATGACTGACTGTGTGAATATTTTATGCACCCTCGATCTTTGCAAGCTAAGCACGCAACATCAGATGTGACGCAGTTTATTGGCAGTAAAAATTTTGGCATATTTGTGGTAAAATTTGGGACTTTTATGCCTCTTTCCACCTTAGTAAGAGAAGTGGGAAGGGTTAAGGGTGCGTTCACACGTAGTAAAGTGGATCGCAATCTGGCACATATACACTTGTCAGCAGATTGCGCGCTCAGAAAGATCCCATTCATTTCAATGGGATTTACGAGCATATACGCCGTGTTATTTTGTGCCCATGATTATCAGCAAGGAGTCTTAAGTCAGAGCAAGATCGAGCTGGACCCTTAGGGTAAGTTCACACGGGGTTTTTTGGTCTGGAATCTGAGGCAGAGGCCACCTCAGATCCCGGATCAAAAAAACGGTAGCCGCGACTGAATGCCAGTGCACTGCACCGGCAACAAGTCGCGCACTCCGCTCCGGAATAGGCCCAATGAATGGGCCTAGTCAGGAAGAGGGAGTGTCTTCAGGCCAAATCACGAGGCGAAATGGTCTGAACAATGAGCATCTTGCTTCTTTTTCCGGGAGCCGGAACAAACGGCTCCCGGAAAAAAGACCTCGGCGGCTCCCATTGATTTCAATGGGAACCATCTGTTTGGTCAGGATTTTGAGGCGGACACGGCCTCAAAATCCTGACCAAAAAACCCTGTGTAAACTTACCCTCAGGGTCCATTCACATGGAGGAAAATGGTGAGGAATTTGATGTGTAATTTCAGTGCTGAAAAAAAAGCCTTCCATTGACTTCAACGGGTTCTTTTTGTCAATGGGAGGCTTTTTTCTGAATAGACCCTTAATTTTGTCAGCACCTACTGCGATCTCTACAATGGGGGGCAGTATCTGGGCGGCATCTGCTGCTTATTCTTGGGCAGAATCCACCCCCAAATCAGCGGTAAATTCCCACGTGTGAATGGCCCCTTATCTCTGGGTAATTGTAGGCCCAGGGGGGGTGCAGAAGCATATTTAAGAATTGTACTCTCCGGTGCTCCCTTGGGGTCACTTTGGTGGTCTTCCGCCCACTTTTGGCTTTCTGGATGATGTCACCGGTTTGCGGGTGACCAATTACGGGATAGTAGGGGCCACTTAGATGTCACGATGCTTAGACATAATTGTCATCATGTTGTCACATTGCACATTAGTGCTGAGGCAAAATCACAGGCCTCAGCCCTTGGTGACCTGCGACGTCACCAAGGAGGCCAAAGGACCTCAGGAGAGGTGAGGGAAGGTGAATATAAGTGTTTATTAACCCTCTGCACCTTCCCTGGGCCTCCACTTATTATAGTCTGTGCCTTAAGACACCTCAGAGTATAATAGGGATTTGGGGGGGGGGGGGGGGTGAACCCCAAAAGTTTTAAGTTCAGGTCAAATCAGTCCAAACAGGATTGGTCATCTCTACTTATAATATGGACCCAATGTGTGAGATACGAGTCGTGGCTGAATTTTGTTGAAAATACCATATTTCATATCAATTATCCATAAGATGTGAACAGGTCCCGGCATCGTCTACAACATCTACTATGGCTGACTTATGATTGCTCCTTGTGTCTGGAAGAACAAGTTCAGACATTGAAGACACAACCTCATTGAAGCTAACCATCGTGTTCTCCGATGCCTCATCCATTATGGATGAGATGTAGCGTCTGATTCCTGGATCAGAGTCCTCAGGTGTCAGCATCTCCGTAACCTGCCGCTTCAGCACTGCTACATATCTGCAGCCGTAATGACACGTCTCATAGATATCGCTGCTTTCATATCACTTCCCATCCTCGCTCTCTGAATTTTATATTTTTGCCATCAAACCGTGAGATTCGGGCACAGACCTCTGTAAAAAGGACAAATTCAATCTCCTGTCGTATGTTAAAAATTATTGTGAGCTATTATGTTAGATCTGTTTGTGGGAAAGCTGGGTGACAATCAACATGGTCACTGTTACACCTCCAACAGCATGGACGCCATCTATATTCTTTGGACTTGGCAGGCGATAAGCCAAGACTTTATACTTACAAGTGAAATTTTTTGGATTTTTTTTTTTTGAATTAACTATTTAACATCTTTTTGTACAGTGCGTAACGCCAGCGGGTACAGTAACTCCGCCTACTTGACCTTCAGTGTTGGGTGGGAGGCTGTGAATGACCATCCAAGGAGTGGGGAAATGTTGACTCTGACACCTTTTGCCAGATTTTTCGTTGTGTTTTTGCTGAAAAAAAATCCACGTTTCGGGTTAGCCCGTATAAGCTTATGAAAAGTCCTGGTTTTTTATCTTGTTTTTTTCCCCCCAAATTTCCTTCTTTTTTTTTCAGGTGTTTTCGTATACTTCTTCATAAGAAAAAAAACTTCAATGAATGCTAAGCAATACTGCTAAAAATAAATGAACTGCCGCTCATTTAGACATGTATACACGTGTCCGAGCGCGGCGCTTCAAAACAGAGCCCATTGATTTCAATGGGAAGTGCACGAATATTGGCATATACGCGCTTACACCGTTTGAAGGGGCCCTTAGGTGTCTACTATTGCAATATAAAATTATTAATACTGCAGTGGAAAAAAATCTAAGTACTGCGAAGGCCTTTTTTATTTTACTGCTTTGCCTCCCCCAAAAAGGTAATAATAATAAAAAAAAGCAATCAAACTGTCACATATTTTCCAAAAATGGTATAAAAAATACAACTTGCCCTGCAAAAAATGAGCCCTTACACAGCTCTGTACATGGAAAAAGAAGATGTATGCAAATATTTTTTTTTTAAATTGTTTATTTTTAAAGGTTTTAACAAGGAAAAAGTACAACAAGACCGATAAGCCAGTACCGGTTTAAAAACGGTCAAACACATTTTTTTTTTTCTTTTTAATGTAGATTGTGAGCCCCACATAGAGCTTACAATGTACATTTTTTCCCTATCAGTATGTTTTTTTTGGAGTATGGGATGGAAATCTACACAAATACAGGGAGAACATGCAAACTCCTTGCAGATGGTTTTCCTGCCCTTGTCGGGATTTGAACCAAGGACTCCAGCGCTGTAGGGCTGCAGTGCTAACCACTGAGCAGCCCCCCTCAAACACATCATTTGCACATTGAAAGTATAAAAAAGAAACCAGAAATAATAATAATAAAAAAACAAAAAAACGATATTAACAGACAAAGACAAGACGAGACAAGAAAACGGGAGGGGAAGAAACAACAAAGGGATACCATGAGATACCAGGGGTCAGCGTAATCACAAGGGCTGGGTGGCCCAAAACGTGTCCCACAAATTCCAAACAGTACGAAATTGCTCCTCCTCATTATTAAGCACAGCCGTCAGATATTCCAGAGATCGCGCATTCCTGATCCTGCGGTATAATTCTTCGAGAGATGGAGGGGCCGGCTGACGCCAGTGCTTAGCAATCAAGCACCTAGCAGAGGTGAGAAGAAACAAGAAGAGACGTAGGGCTGGCTTGCGCCGTTTAAGGGTGCGTTCACACGATATAAAATGGAGCAAAATTACAGGCACAAAATAACGCAGCGTATACGCTCGTAACTCCCATTGAAATCAAAGGGATCTTTTTGAGCGCGCAAACTCTGACACGCCGTATACGTGCCAGATCATGCTCCATTTTACATCGTGTGAACGCACCCTAACTGGGGTACGTCCTAGGAGAAAGAGGGAAACACACTCCTAAAACCTAAGAGATCCTGGACCTGGCATCAATAAGGGACAAGGGAGGGGCAGGACCAAAACAAATAAAAGATGTGTGCGGGGCGAGCAATGCCAGCAGCAGTCCGGGATAGACCTATCAAAGGAATGGAGGAGAGCTGGTGTGTGGTACCAATGCATCAGCATCTTAAACGAGTTTTCCGTATGGACAACGCAGCTCGAGGTCTTAGACCCTCTATTCCAGATAATGAATCAATAAGAGCACGAGATGGTTTGTCCATCCATATATGGATGTTTAGGCAAGACATCAGGAGTGGGATCAGATAGAAGGCGATATACAGTATATCAGAGACCAGCCCCTGCGTCCCGGTGCCAGCCTTACATAGTCTCTCAAACAGAGTAGGAACAGGCGCAACTGGACCCTGAAAGACAGAAGAGGCGAGGTGAGAAATCTGAACATACGTGAAGTCACTGGACCCAGGGAGGCCAAATCTAGACCGGAGCTCAGCAAATGGCAAGAGAGCGCGGGTCGTATAGTCGATGATATCCGCTAGCCGAAAAAGGCCAGCCTTCAGCCAAGGCCAAGCCACAGGCCCAGTGAGTCCAGGCGGAAAGTAAGGATGCAGGAGGAAGGTCGCCATGGACGAGCCAAAGGAGGAAATAGGAAAACGGGCCAGGGAGGTGCGCCAGACATCCCTAGTGAGCGCCATAGGACCCAATAAACTAGACCCAGGGAGTGAATATGGGTTAGACCAAATTAACGAGCTAGGATGGTGCGGAGCCAACCACAACGTCTCGATTTCCATCCATCTAGAATAGGCATGAAGGGCGGACCAAGCCGGAATCCTACGTAACTGGGCAGCCCAGTAATACAACACCAGGTTCGGAGAAGAAAGGCTACCCTGTGCTCTTGGCATCAGCATTAGACATTGTGAAAGCCTGTACCTCCCCCCGGCCCACACAAACCAAAGAAGTGAGCCCTGTAGTGCCCGAAGGTCCTTAAGAGGGACTGGAATCGGGAAGGTCTCGAACAAATAAAGTAATTTAGGCAACACAGTCATTTTAACTGCGGCTATGCGGCCGAAGACGGACAAAGGCAGACCCCGCCATCTGGCCAGGAGAGCCCGAACATGCCTATAAAGTGGAAGAAAATTTGTATGCAAATATTTTTATTGAAAAGCAAAAAATATCTAAATTTGGTGTTATCGTGATTGCACTGACACAGGTACAATTTTTTTTCCGCCTTCCCAGTGCATCATATAAAATATTAAATAGTTCCATTAGAAAGTGAAATTGATTCTACAAAAAATAAGCCCTCCTACAGTTCTGTAAATGGAAAAATTAATGGCAAATGTCATGGCTTTTCGCAGTAACGCCAAATCTCCCCCAGATGGTGGGGCCAGTAGTAGGAGATGGGTACCTAGATGAAATGAGAGGAATTAGAGATGGACGAACCGCTTCTGTTGACCTGAATAGCCCAATTTGTTTATTTTCTTTGTTTTTTGGGGATTTATCTCAGCAAACTAAAACAGCTGCTGTAACATGCTATGCGGTAAATTATTATACTCTGGGGTCTCTTCACATCCCAGAGTATAATAGGTGGAGACCCAAAGGAGGTTAAAATTAAAAAAAAAAAAATTCATACCCCCTCATCTTTTGTGTCTCCTTGCAACATCCGGTGCTCTCCTGGAGATGTCATGTGCCCAGAATCACCTCAGATTCATGTGATTGGACTACAGTGGTCACATGGGCACACTGAATGTCATGATTGCGCCTTAGTGGTGACCGATCCCTGTTCCTGAGGGGCCACTATGGGACATTATACTGTGTGGAGGGGTCACTATGGGACATTATACTGTGTGCAGGGGCCACTACGGAACATTATACGGTGTGGAGGGGCCACTAAGGGACATAATACTGTGTGGAGTGGCCACTATGGGGCATAATACTGTATGGAGGGGTCACTATGGGACATTATACTGTGTGCAGGGGCCACTACGGAACATTATACGGTGTGGAGGGGCCACTAAGGGACATAATACTGTGTGGAGTGGCCACTATGGGGCATAATACTGTATGGAGGGGTCACTATAGGACAATATACTGTGTGGAGGGGCCACTATGGGACATTAGATTGTGTGGTGGGGTCACTATGGGACATTATACTGTTTGGCCACTATGGGACATTATAATGCATGTAAATGGGGCATTATACACCGTGAGTGTCAGGAGTAAGGGCACTATGCCATGGAGGGGGGGTCCCCAAGTCAATAGTTTGCTATGGGGCCCAGTCTTTGCTAGTTACGCCCCTGTCTGCAACATAGGTCAAAGCAGGTGACAGAAAATAAGTGCAAGAGCAAGAACATGGTGCGGGTTATCTTACTGCTTGGCAGCAGCCTGGACAGCATAGGTGAAATAAAGGTCTAATGCCAGGATGGCGGTAGCAGGTGGCTGGCACTGTGACAGGGACCACTAGACTGACAGGTAATTATATAAACTGCACCAGGAGGGTAATACGGCATCTGCTCCCATCTCCAAAACCTTCATTGCACAAAGCTGTGAACTATAATGTTTCAGCTAATCTCCGGCTACGGCCCGGGCATGTCTCCCATCGTAGGTGGTGGTCTACAACTCACAAAATAATTACTGTGACTTTCCAGTACTAGAAGGACTTGTTCACACAGGCATATTGTACGTGACCTGTGTGAGGTCAGATCAAGGATTGTCAGTGTGAAAATCAATTACATTTGTTAAAGAGCTAAAAAGGAAAGTAGATTGTTAGAAAATTGTCGCTTGTTATTTTTTTCATGATCTTATCGGCACTATACTTTCTTACAATAGACTTTTACAGCTTTTGTATGTGTAATATATGACAGTATTGGGTGGCGATTATAAAATGGGAGGTGTGGGCCCTTGTTTGGTGCAATCTTTGGGACATATATGTGTAGGACCTGAAAAAGGACCTACAGATCCTGTTACTGATGAAGGACCTGCACAGATAGGATCACATGACATGTGCAGGTCCTGAAACCCAAGGATAGAACCTCAACCCATCACAGAGGAAGAGTATGTGAGCTGCTATGTAAGTGTATAGGGTTTGTATTTAAAGGGTCAACAGTGACGCCCTGGGTCCTCTTTTTTTAACCACTGAGCCGGAAGAAGCTCCTGGGCACCACTGGTCTGTACAGTAGCAGGGAGAACGGAGTCCCGGGGACAGGTGAGTATGTTTGTTTTTTTTAGGATTCACCTTCTCTTGCTTCCTGCTCCAGTACTAAAATGGACAACCCCTTTAAGTAGTCTGTATGGGGTTCTATATTAGCTTAGCCAAAGATGTCTCAGCAGCAGTTGTCAGGAGGACTTGTCATGGTGATATGGGCCAGATGGAGAAGAAAAGCCTTCAATGAGATAACACATCATCTGTGAGTCACTGGCTCTATAGAGGAGCTGACACCTCTCCTGACATGTCTGTATAATACAAAAATTCTCTGTAGTCCAGACCTAATGGACAACCACATGTCACCATTTCTTTGGTCAAGGGAACCCATTACTATCAGTGAGTTTTAGAAACTGCCAGTGGGTAGGGGCAAACCTTTTAACCATCTAGTTGTCAGAGAAACATGGTGGTCATTGTAGACCTGGCATGGAAGCCCCGGGGAAGAATGGTGGTCAAGTTTTGGGTAAACACCAGAACCTATGGTTGACTTAATCTTCTACTGGCAATATAGTGTTACTATCCGACTACTTCACATAGTCCTCATAAAGCTAACATTAAAGGGATTAACCTTGATATATCCTTAGCATGGATCAGCTGTTCAGAACAGTTCCAACACCCGTACTATACACTGTACAGAGTCGGAAGCAGTTGGCTCCTTGCCTTGTATGGTGGCCGGGATATCCTAATGGAGTCATCCAATAGGCCTATAGGATAGCATCATTTATAATACCTGGACAATTCCATTAAATCTTCTCCCTGTAATGACAATGAGAAGACTCTGCTTATCACATCCCTTTCTGTACAGCAAAGCAGCCAAATGAGCTACAGAAACCAAAAAGTGTGGATACATTGTGTCAACTTCAGTCAATAATTCAGGAATTTTTGAGTATGGTTATATGTATATAGATTCCAATTATTTTGTAATATTTTGCTAACATAATATATTTAGCGATCCGGTCAGTGACTAATATTACAATTTGTGGTTCACAGATTTTTTTATTATTCATTTTTTTTCCATGACATTAACGTGACCTTGGACATTTATAGCCAGTCTATACGAATATAGGCACTAGAAGTTCAGCCAAAGGCTAGAGGGTCCGCTCTGGCAACCATGGCTCCTTTTCAATGCCAAACTTTATTACTGTACCATTGGAAACCCCCAACTACATCTTCATCTAAAATAAATGTTTCAGATTCTCAAATGTGCTTTGATGCAAGACAAAAATGTCTATGATAAAAGCTGCAGCGTGTTAGAGGACATTGTGGTGACTCACGGAAATTTTCGGAGATTTGTAATCTTACCCACATACAGCGGGATAGAAAGGACACGAGGGTTATTAATACGGATAATCTACCTGCTCTAATTATAATATATGGATTAAACCACCCAAAAATAATGGAGGTGTCCAAAGGTCAAGTGAATGGGGATTCAGAGAAAAAGTTGCAGTTGACCCTGGTTCCTAATGTGTTCCAAAAAGCATGAGAAGCCCAGTGACATCCCTAGTCTGATCAGCGCTGGTGCCCTGAGCATTTTTTGTTTTGTTTATTCAAATCCGTTCAGCTATTCCACAGATATAAACCCTTTTAAAAGGAACCTATCAGGTTGATTTGGACACTAAACCACCCACAGGAACTTACGGAGCAGAGGCCTAGTGTCTCTATTCATCCTCTTATAAGGCAATCCGTGGCCTCATTAAAAATTTTAAAAGTTTTATACTCACGTATCGCATGTACTCTCCGAGCCGGTGCATTTCTACAGTGAAGTATATCTCAGCTTAAGGGCGCATGCGCCCGACCTCATGTGCAAGTGCAGTGAAGTTGGAGTGTACATGTCCGGCTTGATTGAAGAACAGCACAAACACTATGACCATGAGCACCAGAGATGAGTCCGATGAGTCTCACCTCTTTCAGTGCTGCCTGGATCCCTGCTGGTCTCTACCTAATTGTTCTCGATACACCAAAAATGCTGCTCAGCCAGTCACTGACTTAGGCTGTCACCTTGGCTCCTGGTGAGTGGTAATGTCCGATGTGCAAAGGAAACAGGAAGTAGAGACCATCCGGGAACCTGGACAGCATCAGATGGGGACCAGCAGGGATCAATGATTGCTTCCATTATTTTTATTACTAGAGATGAGCGAGTAGTACTCGATCGAGTAGGTATTCGATCGAACACTACGGTATTCGAAATACTCGTACTCGATCGAGTACCACTCGCTATTCGAATGTAAAAGTTTGATGCAGAACCAGCATTGACTGGCCGAATGCTATACAGTCGGCCAATCAACGCTGGTTCTTCTCCTACCTTTAGAAGTCTTCTCCGTGCAGCTTCCCAGCGGCGTCTTCCGGCTCTTCATTCACTCTGCCAGACATCGGGCCTGGGCAGAGCCGACTGTGCATGTCCGCTTGTAGTGCAGATGCCTGGCAGAGTGAATAGAGAGCTGGAAGATGCCGCGGGGAAGCTGCACAGAGAAAACTTCTCGGAGGATCCAGCCCGACCCTCACTCGTGGACTTGGTAAGTGTAATTTGATCGAACGTTGCCTACCCCTGAAACGAGCATTTTCCCCCCATAGACTATAATAGGGTTCAATATTCGATTCGAGTAGTCGAATATTGAGGGGCTACTCGAAACGAATATCGAACCTCGAACATTTTACTGTTCGCTCATCTCTATTTATTACCCATTCTGAGCCATATACAAACATTTTTCCCCAATTTACAGGAATATTCTTTGGCTACAACATAACATTTGTGCAGTATACGGCATGGCAAGTATGGCGGTATTCAGAAAATAGTAAGTGGGCTGCTTATTATTAAGTTTAATAACCTCAACCTATAAAACCCCAATTGTGGACATTTCCTTTAAAAAAACCTACATGTTACTGATGGAATTTTACATTAGACCAGGAGGTCACGTGTGAATTCCAGCCAGGGATCCTTCCCATACCCAGCATGACTCTTCCATCCCTAGAGCCGCAGTGAAGGTTCCCTTGTTTCTTGATTTCCATCTATAGAAAGTGTGATATTAAAAGTTATAGCAGATGAAACTTAAATATAAATCAATGATGGCTGCGGCTGATATTTTGGGCGTGTTGCTGAGTGATTTAGCGATGTTTCCTTACATGATAGTGGAGGGATTTCTAATATGGGTTCAGAGGTGAGAATGAGACCCATTTTATATTCCTCATCTAAACTTCTAAGAATGAAGTGTGAGTCTTGTTGGTGAAGTTGGAGAGCTATAAGTGGTGGAGCAGGTGTCCGGGGCTTGTGATTAATAAATCCTCCAGCAACCAAAATGGTCACAGTCCTATCTGACATATACAAGTGCAGCAAGTACAGGTCCGTGTAGATGTCACCTCCTGCAGTCAAGGACATTATAGTTATACGTAGACTCCTCTGATGTCCGCCCTTTAGGCTGAGGCTCCTTGTTGCGGAAACGCAGCTTTTTTTGTTGCGGTTTTTGGAGCCAAAGCCAGGACTGGAAGGGAGAAGTCTAAGAACTTCTTAAGCTCACCAAACAAAAAATGAGTCAGGCATAAAGAAATCACGAAAATCATCATTTAATATCGTGTAACTTCGCCTCTGGCCTTGATAACCACCTGGATTCGGTTAGGAAGTGAGTCCACAAATCCACCAAATCACACAATCGCACAAATCACACAATTCCACCAAATCACACAATCGCACAAATCCACCAAATCACAGACCCACCTCCGGCTTAAAGGAGTATTCCCACGTTGCATGCTCACCAGTCTTCACTGCTGTAAAATCTTCTTTCTTCCTGGTTTCTTGTGTCATTTGGTCACTGGGCGGGGTTTCACATGCAACCTGCCGTTTAGCTCCGCCCCCAAATTAGTGTGTAGCTCCGCCCACCACATAGTGTGATCCTATGGGGCGGTTGAAGGGCCTGTGATGTCATCAAAAGTCCTCAAACAACACTATATGCACAATATTGGACTATGAAGTACAGGCAAGAGAAACTCCATTTTGTGTTACATACAGAGACTGCCTGTCTCTGCCATCATGAACACAATTGAATTAGCTAGCCTGATAACTGGGAGAACAGAAGAAATGAAAGCAGCTCCTCTCCCCTATCTGAGAGCAGGAAGCTAGGTCACATGGTGCAGACACAGGAATAGCTAGAAACACAGGCTCGCTCCTGTGCACTTAGCTCCTCCTCCCTCCCCCCTGAGAACAGGCAGCTACATCACTTGACTTTTGAGCTGATAAGTCAAGGGCTGTGTCATCAATGAATTGAATAAAGTAAGATAGTGGACAAACAAAGCAGTTTTGCTGAAGCAATGTATTTAGGAAAAGTCTTACATCCACATTAACAAGCAGTATAGATAGGATCCTTGTGATGGGACAACCCCTTTAAACTTGACCTTGCACACATTCAGGATTAAATGCTTCATTTGGCCTTCAGTGCACTCCGCAACGTGCGTCAGTGGGGTAAAGGCAGACCACATTACAGTCCATGTTTGGTGATTTCTAGCCCATTGACGTCGTGCAGCATTATGTGCCTACGTGAGCAATGGCCTCTTGCGAGGTGAACGACACCAAATGTTCTTTGCATGCAGTTGCTGTCGGGTTTGGAAGCGTTTTTGATCCACAAGCCATGAAACTCGTCTCCGGCCCTCTCAGTTAGGATACTTTTCCAACCACATTTCTGTTATGTTTCGTGGCCTTGTGTATTACACCACTGCCTGTGGACAAGTTGAACAGCCCTCTGCGAAGCACCAACAATTCCAGCAACTGCACTCACTGTATGACCATGGGCACGGCCAAACACGATTGCCCCATTTTTGCCCCTCTGTCACATCCTTACATTTACCCATGTTTACGTACAATTACGGCTTGAAACAAACTATCTAACTGATTGCTACTGTCTCATGACCACGTAGATACAGTGCGCGCGCAGTTGAGGATGTGACTCAGCCGCTGCCCCATCTGTACAGGCTTAATGATTCAACTGTGCTTGGGCACTTGGGTGACTAATTTTTTGTCTGGTGAGCTTATATATTTCCCTTTCCTTTTGTAGCCATTCTGGGCTTTGGCTCTAAAAACCACAGCAAAATCTGCAACAAAAAAAGTTGCGTTTCCGCATTGTGGGTCCTCAGGCTCAATCTCATCTATATCGCAGCCAGTAAAGGATCGTAGGATTGCCTTTTGGTGTTTAGGAATAGAATATAGACCCTCAGTCAGTCGAGGTCCAGTGAGTGTCCATTTTTTTCCCCCCTGAAATTGCTGGACGAAAAAGTAGGACTTTGTTGTGTGTGACCTCAGATGGACACTGCAAAACAGATGTGACGCACTGAGACTTTGACGAAGATGTGAATATAGTCTTACCAACTATATAGTTAGGCATTGGTCCCACGCAGCCAACAAGCGTTAAGGGTAAACCATGGTGTTTTTTCAGAAAGTCTGCAGAGGAATTTCTTCTTTCATTATACCAATAGGGAAACTGCCAGCATTTCCCTAGGTATTATTGACATGCTGCGATTTCCAAAAACATATTTTTGTAAAAACTACAGTGTTTCACAGCATTCCCACCGCAAGTATTTTTCTGCAATTTTTGAATTGGAGTTCTTATGTTTTATAGATAGTTTCCTAGGAGCCCTAACAGTGTTATACACTATGTTTTATAGTGTATAAAACATAGTGGATACAGCTGTCAGGGCTCCTAGAAACCTATCTATAAAACATAGTGTATGACACTGTCAGGACTCCTAGGAACCTATCTATAAAACATAGTGTAGAACACTGTCAGGACTTCTAGGACCCTATCTATAAAACATAGTGTATAACACTGTCAGGGCTCCCAGGAACCTATCTATAAAACATAGTGTAGAACACTGTCAGGACTTCTAGGACCCTATCTATAAAACATAGTGTATAACACTGTCAGGGCTCCTAGGATCCTATCTATAAATCATAGTGTATAACACTGTCAGGGCTCATAGGAACCTATCTATTAAACATTGTGTATAACATTGTCAGGGCTCCTAGGAACCTATCTATTAAACATTGTGTATAACATTGTCAGGGCTCCTAGGAACCTATCTATAAAACATAGTGTATAACACTGTCAGGGCTCCTAGGAACCTATCTATAAAACATAGTGTAGAACACTGTCAGGGCTCTTAGGAACCTATCTATAAAACATAGTGTATAACACTGTCAGGGCTCCTAGGAACCTATCTATAAAACATAGTGTAGAACACTGTCAGGGCTCCTAGGAATCTATCTATAAAACATAGTGTAAAACACTGTCAGGGCTCCTAGGAACCTATCTATAAAACATAGTGTAGAACACTGTAAGGGCTCCTAGGAACCTATCTATAAAACATAGTGTATAACACTGTCAGGGCTCCTAGGAACCTATCTATAAAACATAGTGTAGAACACTGTCAGGGCTCTTAGGAACCTATCTATAAAACATAGTGTATAACACTGTCAGGGCTCCTAGGAACCTATCTATAAAACATAGTGTAGAACACTGTCAGGGCTCTTAGGAACCTATCTATAAAACATAGTGTATCACACTGTCAGGGCTCCTAGGAATCTATCTATAAAACATAGTGTAAAACACTGTCAGGGCTCCTAGGAACCTATCTATAAAACATAGTGTAGAACACTGTCAGGGCTCCTAGGAATCTATCTATTAAACATTGTGTATAACATTGTCAGGGCTCCTAGGAACCTATCTATAAAACATAGTGTATAACACTGTCAGGGCTCCTAGGAACCTATCTATAAAACATAGTGTATAACACTGTCAGGGCTCCTAGGAACCTATCTATAAAACATAGTGTAGAACACTGTCAGGGCTCCTAGGAATCTATCTATAAAACATAGTGTAAAACACTGTCAGGGCTCCTAGGAACCTATCTATAAAACATAGTGTAGAACACTGTCAGGGCTCCTAGGAATCTATCTATAAAACATAGTGTAAAACACTGTCAGGGCTCCTAGGAACCTATCTATAAAACATAGTGTAGAACACTGTCAGGGCTCCTAGGAACCTATCTATAAAACATAGTGTATAACACTGTCAGGGCTCCTAGGAACCTATCTATAAAATATAGTGTAGAACACTGTCAGGGCTCTTAGGAACCTATCTATAAAACATAGTGTATAACACTGTCAGGGCTCCTAGGAACCTATCTATAAAACATAGTGTAGAACACTGTCAGGGCTCTTAGGAACCTATCTATAAAACATAGTGTATCACACTGTCAGGGCTCCTAGGAATCTATCTATAAAACATAGTGTAAAACACTGTCAGGGCTCCTAGGAACCTATCTATAAAACATAGTGTATAACACTGTCAGGGCTCCTAGGAACCTATCTATAAAACATAGTGTAGAACACTGTCAGGGCTCCTAGGAATCTATCTATAAAACATAGTGTAAAACACTGTCAGGGCTCCTAGGAACCTATCTATAAAACATAGTGTATAACACTGTCAGGGCTCCTAGGAACCTATCTATAAAACATAGTGTATAACACTGTCAGGGCTCCTAGGAACCTATCTATAAAACATAGTGTAGAACACTGTCAGGGCTCCTAGGAATCTATCTATAAAACATAGTGTAAAACACTGTCAGGGCTCCTAGGAACCTATCTATAAAACATAGTGTAGAACACTGTCAGGGCTCCTAGGAACCTATCTATAAAACATAGTGTATAACACTGTCAGGGCTCCTAGGAACCTATCTATAAAACATAGTGTAGAACACTGTCAGGGCTCTTAGGAACCTATCTATAAAACATAGTGTATAACACTGTCAGGGCTCCTAGGAACCTATCTATAAAACATAGTGTAGAACACTGTCAGGGCTCTTAGGAACCTATCTATAAAACATAGTGTATCACACTGTCAGGGCTCCTAGGAATCTATCTATAAAACATAGTGTAAAACACTGTCAGGGCTCCTAGGAACCTATCTATAAAACATAGTGTAGAACACTGTCAGGGCTCCTAGGAATCTATCTATTAAACATTGTGTATAACATTGTCAGGGCTCCTAGGTACCTATCTATAAAACATAGTGTATAACACTGTCAGGGCTCCTAGGAACCTATCTATAAAACATAGTGTATAACACTGTCAGGGCTCCTAGGAACCTATCTATAAAACATAGTGTAGAACACTGTCAGGGCTCTTAGGAACCTATCTATAAAACATAGTGTATAACACTGTCAGGGCTCCTAGGAACCTATCTATAAAACATAGTGTAGAACACTGTCAGGGCTCCTAGGAATCTATCTATAAAACATAGTGTAAAACACTGTCAGGGCTCCTAGGAACCTATCTATAAAACATAGTGTAGAACACTGTCAGGGCTCCTAGGAACCTATCTATAAAACATAGTGTATCACACTGTCAGGGCTCCTAGGAATCTATCTATTAAACATTGTGTATAACATTGTCAGGGCTCCTAGGAACCTATCTATAAAACATAGTGTAAAACACTGTCAGGGCTCCTAGGAACCTATCTATAAAACATAGTGTAGAACACTGTCAGGGCTCCTAGGAATCTATCTATAAAACATAGTGTAAAACACTGTCAGGGCTCCTAGGAACCTATCTATAAAACATAGTGTAGAAAACTGTCAGGGCTCCTAGGAATCTATCTATAAAACATAGTGTATCACACTGTCAGGGCTCCTAGGAATCTATCTATTAAACATTGTGTATAACATTGTCAGGGCTCCTAGGAACCTATCTATAAAACATAGTGTAAAACACTGTCAGGGCTCCTAGGAACCTATCTATAAAACATAGTGTAGAACACTGTCAGGGCTCCTAGGAATCTATCTATAAAACATAGTGTAAAACACTGTCAGGGCTCCTAGGAACCTATCTATAAAACATAGTGTAGAAAACTGTCAGGGCTCCTAGGAATCTATCTATAAAACATAGTGTAAAACACTGTCAGGGCTCCTAGGAACCTATCTATAAAACATAGTGTAGAACACTGTCAGGGCTCCTAGGAACCTATCTATAAAACATAGTGTATAACACTGTCAGGGCTCCTAGGAACCTATCTATAAAATATAGTGTAGAACACTGTCAGGGCTCTTAGGAACCTATCTATAAAACATAGTGTAGAACACTGTCAGGGCTCCTAGGAATCTATCTATAAAACATAGTGTAAAACACTGTCAGGGCTCCTAGGAACCTATCTATAAAACATAGTGTAGAAAACTGTCAGGGCTCCTAGGAATCTATCTATAAAACATAGTGTATCACACTGTCAGGGCTCCTAGGAATCTATCTATTAAATATTGTGTATAACATTGTCAGGGCTCCTAGGAACCTATCTATAAAACATAGTGTAAAACACTGTCAGGGCTCCTAGGAACCTATCTATAAAACATAGTGTAGAACACTGTCAGGGCTCCTAGGAACCTATCTATAAAACATAGTGTATAACACTGTCAGGGCTCCTAGGAACCTATCTATAAAATATAGTGTAGAACACTGTCAGGGCTCTTAGGAACCTATCTATAAAACATAGTGTATAACACTGTCAGGGCTCCTAGGAACCTATCTATAAAACATAGTGTAGAACACTGTCAGGGCTCTTAGGAACCTATCTATAAAACATAGTGTATCACACTGTCAGGGCTCCTAGGAATCTATCTATAAAACATAGTGTAAAACACTGTCAGGGCTCCTAGGAACCTATCTATAAAACATAGTGTAGAACACTGTCAGGGCTCCTAGGAATCTATCTATTAAACATTGTGTATAACACTGTCAGGGCTCCTAGGAACCTATCTATAAAACATAGTGTATAACACTGTCAAGGCTCCTAGGAACCTATCTATAAAACATAGTGTATAACACTGTCAGGGCTCCTAGGAACCTATCTATAAAACATAGTGTAGAACACTGTCAGGGCTCTTAGGAACCTATCTATAAAACATAGTGTATAACACTGTCAGGGCTCCTAGGAACCTATCTATAAAACATAGTGTAGAACACTGTCAGGGCTCCTAGGAATCTATCTATAAAACATAGTGTAAAACACTGTCAGGGCTCCTAGGAACCTATCTATAAAACATAGTGTAGAACACTGTCAGGGCTCCTAGGAACCTATCTATAAAACATAGTGTATAACACTGTCAGGGCTCCTAGGAACCTATCTATAAAACATAGTGTAGAACACTGTCAGGGCTCTTAGGAACCTATCTATAAAACATAGTGTATAACACTGTCAGGGCTCCTAGGAACCTATCTATAAAACATAGTGTAGAACACTGTCAGGGCTCTTAGGAACCTATCTATAAAACATAGTGTATCACACTGTCAGGGCTCCTAGGAATCTATCTATAAAACATAGTGTAAAACACTGTCAGGGCTCCTAGGAACCTATCTATAAAACATAGTGTAGAACACTGTCAGGGCTCCTAGGAATCTATCTATTAAACATTGTGTATAACATTGTCAGGGCTCCTAGGAACCTATCTATAAAACATAGTGTATAACACTGTCAGGGCTCCTAGGAACCTATCTATAAAACATAGTGTATAACACTGTCAGGGCTCCTAGGAACCTATCTATAAAACATAGTGTAGAACACTGTCAGGGCTCCTAGGAATCTATCTATAAAACATAGTGTAAAACACTGTCAGGGCTCCTAGGAACCTATCTATAAAACATAGTGTAGAACACTGTCAGGGCTCCTAGGAATCTATCTATAAAACATAGTGTAAAACACTGTCAGGGCTCCTAGGAACCTATCTATAAAACATAGTGTAGAACACTGTCAGGGCTCCTAGGAACCTATCTATAAAACATAGTGTATAACACTGTCAGGGCTCCTAGGAACCTATCTATAAAATATAGTGTAGAACACTGTCAGGGCTCTTAGGAACCTATCTATAAAACATAGTGTATAACACTGTCAGGGCTCCTAGGAACCTATCTATAAAACATAGTGTAGAACACTGTCAGGGCTCTTAGGAACCTATCTATAAAACATAGTGTATCACACTGTCAGGGCTCCTAGGAATCTATCTATAAAACATAGTGTAAAACACTGTCAGGGCTCCTAGGAACCTATCTATAAAACATAGTGTATAACACTGTCAAGGCTCCTAGGAACCTATCTATAAAACATAGTGTATAACACTGTCAGGGCTCCTAGGAACCTATCTATAAAACATAGTGTAGAACACTGTCAGGGCTCTTAGGAACCTATCTATAAAACATAGTGTATAACACTGTCAGGGCTCCTAGGAACCTATCTATAAAACATAGTGTAGAACACTGTCAGGGCTCCTAGGAATCTATCTATAAAACATAGTGTAAAACACTGTCAGGGCTCCTAGGAACCTATCTATAAAACATAGTGTAGAACACTGTCAGGGCTCCTAGGAACCTATCTATAAAACATAGTGTATAACACTGTCAGGGCTCCTAGGAACCTATCTATAAAACATAGTGTAGAACACTGTCAGGGCTCTTAGGAACCTATCTATAAAACATAGTGTATAACACTGTCAGGGCTCCTAGGAACCTATCTATAAAACATAGTGTAGAACACTGTCAGGGCTCTTAGGAACCTATCTATAAAACATAGTGTATCACACTGTCAGGGCTCCTAGGAATCTATCTATAAAACATAGTGTAAAACACTGTCAGGGCTCCTAGGAACCTATCTATAAAACATAGTGTAGAACACTGTCAGGGCTCCTAGGAATCTATCTATTAAACATTGTGTATAACATTGTCAGGGCTCCTAGGTACCTATCTATAAAACATAGTGTATAACACTGTCAGGGCTCCTAGGAACCTATCTATAAAACATAGTGTATAACACTGTCAGGGCTCCTAGGAACCTATCTATAAAACATAGTGTAGAACACTGTCAGGGCTCTTAGGAACCTATCTATAAAACATAGTGTATAACACTGTCAGGGCTCCTAGGAACCTATCTATAAAACATAGTGTAGAACACTGTCAGGGCTCCTAGGAATCTATCTATAAAACATAGTGTAAAACACTGTCAGGGCTCCTAGGAACCTATCTATAAAACATAGTGTAGAACACTGTCAGGGCTCCTAGGAACCTATCTATAAAACATAGTGTATCACACTGTCAGGGCTCCTAGGAATCTATCTATTAAACATTGTGTATAACATTGTCAGGGCTCCTAGGAACCTATCTATAAAACATAGTGTAAAACACTGTCAGGGCTCCTAGGAACCTATCTATAAAACATAGTGTAGAACACTGTCAGGGCTCCTAGGAATCTATCTATAAAACATAGTGTAAAACACTGTCAGGGCTCCTAGGAACCTATCTATAAAACATAGTGTAGAAAACTGTCAGGGCTCCTAGGAATCTATCTATAAAACATAGTGTATCACACTGTCAGGGCTCCTAGGAATCTATCTATTAAACATTGTGTATAACATTGTCAGGGCTCCTAGGAACCTATCTATAAAACATAGTGTAAAACACTGTCAGGGCTCCTAGGAACCTATCTATAAAACATAGTGTAGAACACTGTCAGGGCTCCTAGGAATCTATCTATAAAACATAGTGTAAAACACTGTCAGGGCTCCTAGGAACCTATCTATAAAACATAGTGTAGAAAACTGTCAGGGCTCCTAGGAATCTATCTATAAAACATAGTGTAAAACACTGTCAGGGCTCCTAGGAACCTATCTATAAAACATAGTGTAGAACACTGTCAGGGCTCCTAGGAACCTATCTATAAAACATAGTGTATAACACTGTCAGGGCTCCTAGGAACCTATCTATAAAATATAGTGTAGAACACTGTCAGGGCTCTTAGGAACCTATCTATAAAACATAGTGTAGAACACTGTCAGGGCTCCTAGGAATCTATCTATAAAACATAGTGTAAAACACTGTCAGGGCTCCTAGGAACCTATCTATAAAACATAGTGTAGAAAACTGTCAGGGCTCCTAGGAATCTATCTATAAAACATAGTGTATCACACTGTCAGGGCTCCTAGGAATCTATCTATTAAATATTGTGTATAACATTGTCAGGGCTCCTAGGAACCTATCTATAAAACATAGTGTAAAACACTGTCAGGGCTCCTAGGAACCTATCTATAAAACATAGTGTAGAACACTGTCAGGGCTCCTAGGAACCTATCTATAAAACATAGTGTATAACACTGTCAGGGCTCCTAGGAACCTATCTATAAAATATAGTGTAGAACACTGTCAGGGCTCTTAGGAACCTATCTATAAAACATAGTGTATAACACTGTCAGGGCTCCTAGGAACCTATCTATAAAACATAGTGTAGAACACTGTCAGGGCTCTTAGGAACCTATCTATAAAACATAGTGTATCACACTGTCAGGGCTCCTAGGAATCTATCTATAAAACATAGTGTAAAACACTGTCAGGGCTCCTAGGAACCTATCTATAAAACATAGTGTAGAACACTGTCAGGGCTCCTAGGAATCTATCTATTAAACATTGTGTATAACACTGTCAGGGCTCCTAGGAACCTATCTATAAAACATAGTGTATAACACTGTCAAGGCTCCTAGGAACCTATCTATAAAACATAGTGTATAACACTGTCAGGGCTCCTAGGAACCTATCTATAAAACATAGTGTAGAACACTGTCAGGGCTCTTAGGAACCTATCTATAAAACATAGTGTATAACACTGTCAGGGCTCCTAGGAACCTATCTATAAAACATAGTGTAGAACACTGTCAGGGCTCCTAGGAATCTATCTATAAAACATAGTGTAAAACACTGTCAGGGCTCCTAGGAACCTATCTATAAAACATAGTGTAGAACACTGTCAGGGCTCCTAGGAACCTATCTATAAAACATAGTGTATAACACTGTCAGGGCTCCTAGGAACCTATCTATAAAACATAGTGTAGAACACTGTCAGGGCTCTTAGGAACCTATCTATAAAACATAGTGTATAACACTGTCAGGGCTCCTAGGAACCTATCTATAAAACATAGTGTAGAACACTGTCAGGGCTCTTAGGAACCTATCTATAAAACATAGTGTATCACACTGTCAGGGCTCCTAGGAATCTATCTATAAAACATAGTGTAAAACACTGTCAGGGCTCCTAGGAACCTATCTATAAAACATAGTGTAGAACACTGTCAGGGCTCCTAGGAATCTATCTATTAAACATTGTGTATAACATTGTCAGGGCTCCTAGGTACCTATCTATAAAACATAGTGTATAACACTGTCAGGGCTCCTAGGAACCTATCTATAAAACATAGTGTATAACACTGTCAGGGCTCCTAGGAACCTATCTATAAAACATAGTGTAGAACACTGTCAGGGCTCTTAGGAACCTATCTATAAAACATAGTGTATAACACTGTCAGGGCTCCTAGGAACCTATCTATAAAACATAGTGTAGAACACTGTCAGGGCTCCTAGGAATCTATCTATAAAACATAGTGTAAAACACTGTCAGGGCTCCTAGGAACCTATCTATAAAACATAGTGTAGAACACTGTCAGGGCTCCTAGGAACCTATCTATAAAACATAGTGTATAACACTGTCAGGGCTCCTAGGAACCTATCTATAAAACATAGTGTATAACACTGTCAGGGCTCCTAGGAACCTATCTATAAAACATAGTGTAGAACACTGTCAGGGCTCTTAGGAACCTATCTATAAAACATAGTGTATAACACTGTCAGGGCTCTTAGGAACCTATCTATAAAACATAGTGTATAACACTGTCAGGGCTCCTAGGAATCTATCTATAAAAGATAGTGTAAAACACTGTCAGGGCTCCTAGGAACCTATCTATAAAACATAGTGTAGAACACTGTCAGGGCTCCTAGGAATCTATCTATAAAACATAGTGTAGAACACTGTCAGGGCTCCTAGGAACCTATCTATAAAACATAGTGTATAACACTGTCAGGGCTCCTAGGAACCTATCTATAAAACATAGTGTATAACACTGTCAGGGCTCCTAGGAACTTATCTATAAAACATAGTATATGACACTGTCAGGACTCCTCGGAACCTATCTATAAAACATAGTGTAGAACACTGTCAGGGCTCTAGAAGAATGCTGGACGCCAGGAGGTCCAAAAGAGGTAACAGAAGGTGAGTATAAATATTTTTGGCCTCCACCTATTATACTCTGATGTCTGAAGGGACCCCAAATATCATGCAGCAACTGTTTTAGCTTCCTCAAGATGAATCTCCATTTGTTTGGTTTTGAAAAAAATTGAACAATTTGGAATATTTGGGCTGAAACAGGCTCAGTACGAGTTGGTTCACACATCTCTAGTTACTACATTCCGTTTTATTGACATACAAACAGACTTGAAGCTCCTGGGGCCCAATACAAAATATGTAATAGGGCCCGCACTTTCCACATGCTATCTATAATCTTCCTATGTTGTAGAGAGGCCATGGGCCCCTGAGGTTCCTGGGCCCGGTTGTGATTGCCACCTCTGCACCCCCCGCATTTTGTACTGGATTAGCTCCGCTCTATAATAGACAGTGGGATCCGGGCAGGCATTGTTCCTGAGATCTAGTCTCCATGACACAGCATGTCTTCTGCAATGTGGCCAATGTGTTTTACCAGCATTGTGTGTTTACATTGCAATATATCACTCAATCTATGTATGTAAACAGACAACACGGTGACGCAGGCGATGTGCAGTATACACATATTTGCTGTCATGCAGGACGGGCTCAGCGTGTAAGGGACACTTGTTCCAGGCCCTCACAGTCCAGTTGGCATCTTCCCCCTGGGAGGGAATGCAGATAATCCCTGACGGCTTTTCCTGTAGAATGACATCATCAGCCAGGCCGCGGGTAACAGCCAGACTCTTGTGAGTCAAACGACGTTCCAACAATTGCACACAGAAAGCTGAGATAATCTACAAACAGGACACGATATGAAGCCTCTCACATTACCCTCCTCAAACAATATGACCCGTACGGCGGCGAAGAGGACCCTTGTATAGCGCAAGTTATTCATATCCTTCTAGATGAAAATGACCAATATCTGCTGTCTAATAAAACAGCTGTCGCCAGTATTTATAATCCTGAAAATTCCCCCGCAAGTCAAGAATTGCGCTGACGGATATATGAATAGATTATGTGGGAGCACAGAGAGTTAATGATGTCATCAGAATCAAACACCGCCTTACATTATAGGGGACGTAAAGGGGGTCTCCGCTAAAGTTCTACATCTTTCTTTATGTTTCAATTCTTCACCATTTTCACAAGTGGATACAGTGGTATAAAGTCTAGACAGTGCTCTGTGAGCTCAACTGCCTGCACTTCAGATTAATACATTGTGGGAAACGTCAAGGCAGATTTGTGCGGTTGTTGCTGTGTTGAGCTCACAGAGCATTGTCTATTAGCTACATACAGGGTTACTGCCGCTCTGAATATAAACCATAGTGTTTTCATTCACTGACAGCAAGCAGATGCCTGTATGCAATTCTATACAGTCTAGGCAATGCTCTGTGACCTCAACAACCTGCACTCTAGATTGGTACATTGTAGCAAACTAGAAGGCAAAAGTAACAGTCGGGCTCCCTAAAAATGGAAACCCAATCCGCTTAAAAAGAGGTTACCCGTGGAAACCCATTGACCCTGCGGACCCCATATTGGGTTCTGTCTGAAAAAATGCGGAAAGTCCTGCTGCATTTTTAAAATGGAATGGGGGGACGGAATCCCCGAACGGTCACCAGCCTTAGGCTCCGTCACCATGGCAGGTTTAAAAAGTTGCAAATTTTTTGCACATATCATATCTCTGCTCAAAAATTTGCAACTTTTTAATTTTTGTTCGGCCCTTGCCATTTCCTTGATTAGGGGGAAATGGCAAAAAATAGGTGTAGCAATTACTGTAGAGATTCGGCAGAATTATGTTTTGATATATAGTTTTTATTTTTATTCTGTAAAGGCAAAAAGTAACAGCGGTAGACAGCGGCTGAAGTGGAATTGTTGTTCTCGCCTATCTAACATAAATGCAGTCATTGACTGGGTGCACCAAGGTGAAAATGAGCGCGAATATCAGGAAGTTTACCTTCCATGTGAATATAGCGCTTATGAGTAGCACACCATTTACATGTCAGATTTCAGCCCATTTGTCAATACCATATAATATAATCAGGGCAGCATTAACCACAGAGCAAATGGGGCACTTGCACCAGGCCCTATGGTTGCAGGGGCCCCGGATCCGAACACCAGACTGATGGCAAATGAAGGGGGACATTAAACTGGGGCAGATGAAGGGCACCATTAAATTGGGGGCAGATGAAGGGGGGCATTAAACTGGGGGAAGGTGAAGGGGGACATTAAACAGGGGAAGATGAAAGGAGTACATTAAACTGGGGACAGATGGAGGTGGGTATTAAACGGGGGGAGATGAAAAGGAACATTAAACTGGGGGACAGATTAAACTGGGAGGGTGACACTAAATTGGGGGCAGCTAGAGGGGGACATTAAACTTGGGGCATTTTGGAAGGGGACATGAAACTGGGGGCAGATGAAGGGAGACATGAAACTGGGGCAGATGAAGGAGGGACATTAAACTGGGGGCAGATGAAGGGAGTGCATTAAACGGGGCAGATGGAGGGGGACATTAAACTGGGGATAGATGGAGGTGGGCATTAAACTGGGGGAGATGAAGAGGAACATTAAACTGGGGGGACAGATTAAACTGGGAGAGTGACACTAAACTGGGGGGAAGCTACAGGGGGACATTAAACTTGGGGCATTTTAGAAGGGGACATTAAACTGGGGCAACTGGAGGCGGACATTAAACCGTGGGGGTAGCTGGAGGAGGACATATCTGCCTCTAATTGCCTCCATTTTAATTTCCCCTCCAAGACATTAAACTGGGGTAGAACTAGAGACAAATCTACCAACTTCAGCTTGTTGATGGTTTCCATGTAGCAACAGGAGATTTCCGCGTAAAAAGAAAAAATTAGATAATGGAAAATTGGAGTCTTATTCACTTTGCAATGGTAACCAACTCTTTGTAATAATATAAGTCACACTAGATAAATATAGATGATATCACAATAACCAAAAACTCTGAGGATTTGCATCATGAGAGTTTTGTGAGGGATTTCCCATGAGTGGGAGGACGGGAATATCTGACATGGTCTCAGCAGGTCTGTAATAGGATTGCAAGATCTCTTCTCTTTATGAATTTCGATCTGACTCCACAACAGGAAATGTATATGCAATGTAATGTTGTAATGTATTACAGCGGGGTGCTGCGTACCTCATAGCCATGAGTGCAGCTGCTTACAAGTCCTGGTCTTGCAGATAAGACACACTGTATAATAAGACCTCTCATAACCTGACAATGTTATCTGCTGTGCTGTGAACTGACTATTACAGTCAAGCGTGATGTATGAGAGCGGCAGAATTGGCGCCGGCATCCGATACATTTGTGATAAATGAAATCTTTGCTAATGCCTTAAACTCGAGTGTTCTACACAAAACAGTCATAATTAGAGATGAGCGAGTACTGTTCGGATCAGCCGATCCGAACAGCACGCTCGCATAGAAATGAATGGACGTAGCCGGCACACGGGGGGTTAAGCGGCCGGCCGCCATCAAAGCGGAAGTACCAGGTGCATCCATTCATTTCTATGGAGCGTGCTGTTCGGATCGGCTGATCCCAACAGTACTCGCTCATCTCTAGTCATAATATCAAAACCTTTTATTGTGTAAGTCCTCCTTGTGCCCCAAGACAGATTTGACCTGTTGAGGCAAGGACTCCACAAACCTCTGAAGGTGTCCTGTAGTATCTGGAGCCAAGACATTAGCAGCAGATCCTTCTTCCCATGATACCTTATGATGTCTCTTCTTCTTGTAAGCAATGTTCACACACTTATATATTTGATGACCTGTTGTTAGGGTAGGTCATCAATATGTTACCAGCACCCCTGCCGATCAGCAGTTTCAAGAGGCCACAGACCTCACAAGTGCTGCTGCCTCTTCCCAGTACTGATGATGTCATGATCACATAATACAGCAACAGTTCAGTCCTATTCAAGTGAATGGGGCTGAACTGTAATACCAAACACAGCCACTATATAATCTATGGCACTGTGCTTGATGTTCCGTGAAGAGACCACAACACTTACCCAAAAGCTGCAGCCTCTTCAACAAACTGATCTGTGGGGGTCCTGAATGTGAGACCCCCATATTACATATTGATGACCCATACTAAGGGTAGAACTAGTGGCGTAGGGGGTGCAGAAGCAGCTATCGTTACTGGGAGTGAGTATCAGTATTATAGATAGCATATCCTAAGTAGGGGCCCCATTATATATATTACTTTGGGGCCCAGCAGCTTCACGTTATGCCTCTGGGTAGGGCAAGTCCTTGAAATCTCCTTCGCTGAATTGTGCAGATAGTCCAGACCTCCCATGTTATCTATATCTGGAGAAGGATAGTCCACGTAGACCACGTAGGCCCCACGGAGGTCAGCCATCTTCAGGGAGCCAGATCTAATATTTCTACGATGTACTGTCACAATAGTCTCATATCCTATGTCGATTCGTGGACTTCGTTGAGAGGACCACCGCTCTAGAAGACCATCTCCACCACAATTTTGTTTCTCAGCAGGTACCGAGTATATATAGTCCTTCTGTCTTCAGAGGAGTGACCAGAGTTGTCATCATGATGTCCTCAGACCGTAACGCTCCTTGTTTGTTGTCGTTGCTACGTAAAGGAATATTCATTACAGCACACATTTTATACATGGTTGTGCAATAAAAGATCAGACGATGAGTAAATAATCCCAACACATCAGACCACAATATGTAATGATATCCGAGTCCCGACCTAAATATATACAATATAGCATGAGCTATGCAACTCAACAGTATGCCGAGGTCAATGGCGGAATATCCTCAGGTCCATGTCACATCTATCCAGTGTCTGGTCCGGGACCACTTCTAGTACCTCTGACTGACATCAGTGTCTATGGATTGTCTTCAGAAGTCTGACACTTTCTCATCTCATTCCTGGTTATTTTATTTACTCCGTCACGTTCTAGAACGTTCTTTACTAGAGATGAGCGAGTACTGTTGGGATCAGCCGATCCGAACAGCACGCTCCATAGAAATGAATGGATGCACCTGGTACTTCTGCTTTGACGGCGGCCGGCCGCTTAACCCCCCCGCGTGCCGGCTATGTCCATTCATTTCTATGTGAGCGTGCTGTTCGGATCGGCTGATCCAAACAGTACTCGCTCATCTCTATTCTTTACAGTATTGGGAACGCTCAATGAACTTGCACTCACATGAACGTATCGGGGTAGAGTTATCAATACTGGCCGGTCTTAATGGAAGCTCCATGTACTGTATGTCCATTTTTCACACTTGTGTTAATATAGCCTAAATGGTTGACCTTGGTCAAGACAGAAAGGTCCAGTTACTTTGGCACCACCAGTCTGTCCTTGACTCGCATTGTCGACGAGGACCCTCATCATACCCTCACTAGATGTTCCCATTAGAGATGAGCGAACACTGTTCGGATCAGCCGTTCCGAACAGCAGCGCTCCCATAGAAATGAATGGAAGCACCTAGCACGGCGACCGGCCGCCGGCAAAGTGTACATGCCAGGTGCTTCCATTCATTTCTACGGGAGCGCTGCTGTTCGGAACGGCTGATCCAAACAGTGTTCGCTCATCTCTAGTTCCCATAGTTAAACAACATCAGGCCTGTAAAGGCCTCACCCTTATTATCGATTACCCCAAGGTTTGTATAGGTTTTTATAAGCCTCCTGGCTTATACTGGGAAACACCTTTAAATTCGGTCATCAATACGTGATCGGAGGGATTATGATATGATCGGCAGGGGTCCTGAGTGTCAGACCCTGACAATCGATTGATGGGTAGATAGAAATCCTGGAACACCCCTTTAATCCAAACACTGCCAAATCCAAAACATATTAGGGGGAATTATCGATCACTCTATGCACACATGGTGGCGGACAACGTGCTCACAAACCCCATTCTGTGTCCCACTCTTCACATTGTGCGAATGCGGATGGAACGGGGAGGGGATAGTGACATATTCTGGTTTAATCTACTGGTTCTTCACCAGTGTGCCCTTATTAAGACTGGTGAACGATATGTAAGTCGTAATAAGGCCTGGTTCACATCTGTATCGGTAATCCATTCGGGGAGTCCGCATGGGGCCCCACTGAATGGACTACCGAACGCATTGGCACTCGGTGCGCAGTGAAAGCACACGGACCCCATAGACTATAATGGGGTCCGTGTGCTTGCCGTGAGATCTCCGCACGAGTCATTTGGAGAGGAAAGTAGATCATGAACTACTTTTCTGTCCGCGTGTTTCGTGCAGAGACCGTGCGGAAAGCACACGGACCCCATTATAGTCTATGGGGTCCATGTGCTTTCACTGCACACCGCTTGCCAATGCGTTCAGTAGTCCGTTCGGGGGATCCCCATGCAGACTCCCCCGAACGGATTACCGACGCAGATGTGAACCAGGCCTCAGTCTGCCCCATTGTATTTTGCAAATATTAGGTTGCAAGGCAGAGACAGAGTAGGGGGGCGAAAACTTGGCGAAAGTCCGACCTATTCCAATAATTACATTATGTTATGGAATTGCTTGTAATGTAATTATATAAAATAATAATTAATGTTTTTCCTAATTGGAGTATTAGTTACAGTGATTGTATCCGTGCAGTATGTACGGTATGTGGCAATGTGTGGCACTCGGCCAGATGTATATATATATATCTATATGCTGCCAGCAGTAATGTGCCACTGACAACCCGTCATATACAAACACCACAGTCAACTCTCTATACGCCATTTACACATTACATCACTGTCGGCACACATTCTGCTAATGCACATGTCACTTACATCTACAGACCGCAAAACTTTTGGTTCTGACCTGGGCGATGCCGTGAACCTCCAGCGAACGTTTTTTTAGTACTAAGCTTTGCAAAGCTAAAAAGATCCGAGTCCTACCACAAAAATGTCAGCAATGCCAACCATGGATATTCATAAATCATTGCTATGAGCTTCTAAACATAACCCCGAGAAACACAGGCAGACCTTGTATGTAGAAAGATTAATATGCAAGAGGTTATTCTGCCCATTTATGGAGCCTCAATTTACATGTATTTGGGATTTAGGTTGGAGAGGACGACCTTGTGGTGTATAGGGGTCTAATGGCCGACTTTCAGGGACTACAACCTCCATCCTGCCATGGTTAGGGTAGGACGGAGTTAACCAGATAGAACAAATATAAAGAATATTACAAATTCCATTGCAGATTAAGGCTGGGTTCTCACCTGTACCTAAATGCTATTCGGGGTTCCCATCCCCAAATCCAGTTCGAAAATGCAGAGAGAGAAGTCCTGTAAGCAATGTCTAACGTCAACAGGGCGGTTCTTGTCTTTCTTCTCCAACCCAGGTCCGTCCACCTGACTGCAGAGAGCAGAATTGTGCTGAAACGAACAGAAATGTTTGCTCAGGAATGGTGGGGGCCAGAGAAAAAATTGCTACTACGTCAAAATAAATTGAGCGGCACCTCAGTGATACAATTTTTGCTCACGTCTTCTTTTTCCATTACACAACAATTGCGCCCAAACTGGTCATCTACTGCTATAGTCCAGCACCTCTCCAATTGTATGTTTTGGAGGCTTTTTGCTGTTCACAAGTCATGGCACATGGTGTAATGGGTTTTTGGGAAGAAAGTGACCTTAAAGGGGTTATGTTATGGACCCTTATTCCCTATCCGTAGGATAGGCAATATGTGTATGGGGTTATGGATCCCATAATGATCAGGAGGGCGAGGGACCAAAAGTCTCCCTAAGGGCCCGTTCTCACGGGCACTAAGGGGGGGATTATGGCACGTAATCCACGTCATAATCTGCCCCCTCACAATGGTTTTCTATGTAGACCGCCAGGATACTCTTTTCCGTGAGCGCTCACAGAAAAAAGATTTGGCCCATTCACTTGAGCCAACTCCGGGGGTTGGGGGGGGGGGGGGAGCCACGACCGCAACAGTCGTGGCAGACAGGTTTTGACCTGAGAGTGATGCGGCTCCCTGCGTCACTCTCGGTGCCAAAATCCGCCCCACCGCCCCCCGTGTGAATTTAGCCTAAGGGAGCCTTCACACAGAGTAAACGCTCGCTCATTTTGGCAATATACACATGTAAAATTAAGACTCCCATTGACTTCAATGACATTTTAGGAA
Organism: Leptodactylus fuscus; assembly: GCF_031893055.1. NCBI lineage: Eukaryota > Metazoa > Chordata > Amphibia > Anura > Leptodactylidae > Leptodactylus > Leptodactylus fuscus. The sequence continues at coordinate 22,624,098 of NC_134266.1, read as the reverse complement.
GCCTTCACATGGAGTTTACACTCCGCTCATTCTGAACGTAAACTCATTCAGAATGAGCGGCGTTAAAACAGATCCCATTGATTTCAATAGGTGCCGGCATACACGCGCTACCCATTGATATCAATGGGAGGCCTTTTTTTCAGTGTGTGAATGGACCCTAAGGCCTCTTTGTGATTGGAGCACCAGTGCAGTTACTTGACCAATGCTCCATTCACTTCTATAGGGCAGCAGGTGGTGCCAGAGGTAGCGCTGGTTACACACGTATGCTGGTGCTACATTCACAAGGAGGCCCTAGAGGGACTTTTGGTCCCCTTTCCTATTGATTCTAATGCTTGACATGACAAAATTTGGGTTATATTTGTCAAACAGAAAATTTCTGCTTTAGGAATTTGAAGCAAAATTTTTCTGCTTTTCAAAAACAGTTGAAGATTTTGACACTAATTTTGAAACTGAATTCTGTCTTCATTGGGCAGGGCCAAATTGTACGCTGAAGGAAAAGGTATATTTTCTGCCTCGGGTGGAATTCACCTGCAGAAGAATCAGTATGTTTATTTTTTCCACTAGCTGATTCCAACTGGAATTTGAGGAAAATTTGGCTCTTAAAGGGCCATTCACATTGGGGAAAATTAAGAGGAATTCCTGTTAATTTTCTGCCCACCATTCTCCAGCCACCGGCCACCTGCCAATGAAGTACGTCAGAATTCCATCACGACTTTCTGCAACAGATTAGGCCCAGACAAGTAGACCTAATGGGCAGGGGGGCTGACTGGCTGAGCCGGCGCCGCACCTCCCATGAGGCGACCTGAAGCGACCGCTTCAGGCGGCGCTATGCCATGGCCCCGGGGAGGGCGGCATTTTTGCTTACCTAAGCCAGTCCATGACAAGCTGTCCTGGACTGGCTTAGCGTCACCGTCAACGAGCGGTGGATTGGGGAGACCCTGTGGACGCAGCGCTGCTCCAGCGGCCTCCCCTCACGCTCAGGTAGAGAGCAGGTCCTCTCCCTGCCTGCTCTCTGCCTGCTAACGCCGCTTCACCACGCCCCCTTCGCTCCGGCGGCTTTCTGTCGTCTGCCTCGGGCGGCGAAAAAGGTAGGTTCACCCCTGGGCTGAGCAGGTGTTTCCTGTGTGTTGAGAGAGAGCGCAGAAGGAGAGACCTATGGGCATCAAGTGAGCTTTGGCATGGGAAAAACAGGGGATCGGTGAGTACTTCATTTATTTTTAAGACAATTGTTCCCCAGTAGGAAGTAGAGACCAGCAGGGATCAGGTGAGTATTCTTAAGGGAGAGGCAAGGGATCGGGGAGTATTTTCTTTTATGCATTGTCAGGGCAGGACAACCCCTTTGATTTAAAGAGGACTTTTCATGGTTTGGTGCACAGGAAGTTCTATATACTGCTGGAAAGTTGACATTGCGCTGAATTCGCTTTCCCGATCTGTGCCCTGGGTAAAGTGCTTTCGGTCCCAGTACCGCAGCTCTTTACAGTCACAAGGGCGTTCTTGACAGTCAGTCAGGTACGTCCTTCTTCAAAGCAGCGCCTATCGCGCTATGCTGTGTGAGCGGGAAGGAACGCCCCCTCCCTCCGCTCACAGAGCTTGTCCATAGACGAGTATTATCAGGAGGGGAGGGGGCGTTCCTCCCCGCTCACACTGTACAGTGCTATAGGCGCTGCTGGGAAGAAGGATGTTCCTGACAGACTGTCAGGAACGCCCTTCTGACTGTAAAGAGCTACGGTACCAGGATCGATAGCTCTTCACCCGGGGCACAGATCGGGAAAGCCGACAGTGCGCTGAATTCAGCGCACTGTTGGCTTTCCATCAGTATATAGAACTGCCTGTGCCCAAAACCATGAAAGGTCCTCTTTACACATTTATTTCTATCACTTTTTTGTTATACATCTACATAGGAAGTAGAGACCAGCAGGGATCAGGTGAGTATTGTTATGGGAGAAACAGGGGATCGGTGAGTATTTTTTTTTTCATGGTTTTAGCCCATTGTCACGGTAGGACAACCCCTTTGATTTAAACATTTATTTCTATCACTTTTTTTAAAATTATATATCTACATAGGAAGTAGAGACCAGCAGGGATCAGACGAACATTGTCACGGGAGAGACAGGGGATAGGTGAGTACTTTTTTTCATGGTTTTAGCCCATATTGAGACCTTTGTTTCCCAGCAGGAACCCCTTTAGTTGGATGAATTATCTATTATTATGACCTTTATTATGCTATACCTCCACTCCTTACGTTTTCACATGACTGTACATATACTGTAATTACATCAGTTTATTTTTTGCTTTCGCCCCTTCTAAGAAGAGGCTGCATACCACCATGTAATCCATCCAAACGGAGCGAATACACGGCGGTAATTTACATTACTACATGGAGATTACAGGCTATCTATACCTTTAGCGCGGCTATTTGTGTCTTTAATATATTTGTCGCCATCTGCGCATAGAAGTATCTGATCTAATGCTGTATTTGAGTCTTGGAAATGCTGCATGCTGGAATTCAGACAAAGTGAACTCCCTGAAATAGCAACTTTCCTCCTAAAAATAATGGAACCTGCATTTAGAAAAGGGTAACCTTCTATTCTGGGGGATTAGGGATTAATCTTCGAGCTCGTGTGCATCGTGTATTGATTGACAGCTAAGTTTATCAACCAGGGCAGAATCTCATGTGTTACTGCTATTAATATCGAGAAAACCTTGACCTCTGGTTTTTTAGCAGTAATGTCATTTTTACAGTCATCCTGCTGTCTCCGCTGCTAGGAGTGCCTATAGAAATGGTCCTGGATAGTACTACCACACAAGTACCTACATTAGGTTAGGACCTGTACAGGTTCACACCACTCATTAGCATATAGGATGTAGCCACCCTGTTATGGGATCCCCGTTCTAGGGGCCCCATAGCAGTAACATGGTCTTCTCCCATGCCCATTCTCAATTAGCCCCTTGCAAAATGCATGGACCTCCTGGAAGAGTAGACTAGTCTACTGGAGTACTAGAATAGACATTGGTGGTCCAGTGATGGCAGCCCCGTCCGTGGTCTGCCCCGGCACCTGCACAGTAGGGTGTATATGAGGGTGTCTCTACTTGCACTGCTACACATGTTACTGCTGTCACTATATAGGGGACGATATGGGTGTCACTATTTTAGGGGGTCATTGTCGCTAATAGAGGGGGCACTTCAGCAGGCAGTTAGTGTATTGTGACCCTGTAGCTGGTAGTGATATAGTACACTGTGGATGCACGGTGACTAAATTATTTAGGGTACACTGTTCCTGGCAGTATTTAGGGGCTCTCTTATCCTATTAATATTACAAATGTGAAAGTTTGTGAGTTTGGATGTTTGTGGGTTTGTGTGTTTGGATGTTTGCATGTTCGGATGTTTGTTCCTCAATCACGCAAAACCCGCTCGACCGATTTGGCTGAAAGTTTCCACAAACATAGTTAATACACCCGATTGCGCAATAGGCAACTTTTCGTCACAATAGCGCACATACGTTTGTGCCAGGACCCCCACAAAACCCAAACTCACACCACCATCTCTGCAATCTCACACACTTTGGACCATAGCAAGCCACAAAATTCCTATTGCCCTCTACAGCCTCGCCCCTAACCCCACACAATCTCCTATACATATACTTTACCACTTTGCCCCTCACCTTACCGATACTCCAGGAGGCGCTCTTTAACGCTCCGGAGCAGCCATGTTTGCCGACCCCCAGCGCTCTGACAATCCGCGACACCGCCCACCCATGTCAATTCCCCTAGGAGGTCTAATACATGCAAAAAAAAAAGTTTAAAAAAAAGTAAAAAAAATATAAAAACAAATAAAAAGGATTAAAAATTCAAATCACCCCCCTTTCCCTAGAACACATATAAAAGTAGTTAAAAACTGTGAAACATATACATGTTAGGTATCCCCGCGTCTGAAATCGCCCGCTCTACAAAGCTATACAAATATTTTTCCTGTTCGGTAAACGCCGTAGCAGGAAAAATGGTTAAAAGTTCCAAACCGCCATTTTTTCACTGTTTTGATTCTGATAAAAATTTGAATAAAAAGTGATCAAAGCAATAACATTTCCCGAAAATGGTAGAACTACAAAGTACACCCCGTCCCGCAAAAAAAGACGCCCCATACATCCCCGTACACGCACGTATAAAAAAGTTACGGCTGTCAGAATATGACGACTTTTCAAAAAAAAATTTTTAAACACAGTTTTGGATTTTTTTAAGGGGTCAAAATGTAAATAAAACCATATAAATTTGGTATCCCCGGCATCGTAACGAAACACAGAATACAGGGGACAGGTCATTTTGGTTGTACAGTGAACGCTGTAAAACCAAAGCCCGTAAGAAAGTCGCAGAAATGCATTTTTTCTTCAAATCCACCCCATTCAGAATTTTTTCCCTGCTTCCCAGTACATTATATAGAATAAATAATGGCGGCATCATGAAGAAAAATTTGTCCCAGGAAAAATTAAGACCTCATATGGCTCTGGGAGCAGAGAAATAAAAAAGTTATGGGGTTTAGAAGGAGGGGAGTCAAAAACGAAAATCAAAAAATGCCATCGACGGGAAAGGGTTAACTTCAAATCCCTCTGTCCCAAAGTCACTATGTAAAGTTTCTCACAACACCGTATATATAGCGGCTCAAATACAAAGTAACTTCAACACAAAAGTCTCACATATTCTCTGAATTACAGCAAAACAAGATACAAAGTTACATTTCATATCCCATCCCTTATACACAGTACGAAAACCTTACCCGCGCCTGTATATACCCACTGCTACAATCACCGCAGACGAAGTCGCGGGTACCAGCTAGTGTGTAATAAGGGGACTTATATATATATAAATAACACATATTTTCAGGGGGTGCGCTAATCTTAAAGGGGTTATGCCGTAAGAAGTATATATCTTCTATCCATAGGATAGAAGAAAAAATACCTTATTGGTGGGGGTCTGAACGCTAAGACCCTCACCGATCCTGAGAACGGGGGATATTTTCCTTCCATTGGGCATTCACTCTGACTGCAGCCAGGCCGCATGTAGGCACTTCCTTGGTAAATGGACATGCGCCAGAGAAAGCGCAGAGCTTCTTGGGATCAAGCAGAGTGTTCTTGGGTTTGGTGAGGGTCACAGAGTAGTAAGTAGTATATGGTGCTGTGAGATGGGGGTTCAACTACGAGGGTCCCCCATGAGCACGACATTGGGGTCCCCAAGAGTCCCACAAGAAAGGGATGGTGGGATGCATGGCCCACTCACTTCTATGGGATTTTCAGACTGGTGATCTCAGTCATGTGTAGGGAACAAGCCAAGGATCTTTCCTATTAAAAGATCATTCTCCTTATACGTTACATATCCTACTATTCTGACTGATATTGGGAACGTAACCTGGAGAGGCTTCCACTTGGGCTAGGTGGGGGATTCTTCCTGTATTTTTTACATTCCCGTCTTGTAAACTGCTTTCATGTGAGTGGGATTGTATATAGGTCATTTCATCAAAGGAGGATTATGAAGATTACAGAAAGTACTTAATAATTGTTCCGTGTCAGGATATATTTAGCTCCTGGCGACTCAAGAGTCTAAATAAAGTGAGAAACCAATGACTTAAGAAGTTTATAGAAGTTCGATTCCTGGGTAAAGGAAAAATATGAAGTCATAGAGTAAGGTTACATTCGCATCTACGCTGGAGTCTCCATTGGACTCCAGATGGGGTCCGACAGGCTCAATGGCGTCCACCGAGCTCCATGTGTAACCAATATTTTGGTGCGGGGGATATTGTCACTCCTTAGGGAGAGACCACCAAATAGGTGTGTGGAGACTTGTTAAGCCTTTAGCACTCCACTTTGCAAGGAACTATGGGAAGAATATGCAAATCTGCCTTCCATGATGTAATTAGGAAGACAGTTGCTGCCTCATTGTTGCAAACCAATAGAGGGCGCTCACTGGAATGTGCAAGCCTGTCTTAAGACAGGATTCCAGTGAAATAACCCAATAATGGCTGCTCCCTTTAGCCTCATGCTAAAGCCTCAGGTTTGCAACAATGAGGCAGCAACTGTCTTCCTAATTACATCATGGAAGGCAGATTTGCATATTCTTCCCATAGTTCCTTGCAAAGTGGAGTGCTAAAGGCTTAACAAGTCTCCACACACCTATTTGGTGGTCTCTCCCTAAGGAGTGACAATATCCCCCGAACCCTGTCTAAGCCTCTCACCTCTACCAGGTTATAGTCCTCTCTGCATCGGGCTGAAGAGATCCAACCAGATCGAAACAGCTGTCCTCAATTGAGAGACTATACCTGGTATTAATCCCAGCGTCATTGCTAAACAAAGGCCTTTTGGAAGGTCGGGCATGAGGCTAAAGGGAGCAGCCATTATTGGGTTATTTCACTGGAATCCTGTCTTAAGACAGGCTTGCACATTCCAGTGAGCACCCTCTATTGGTTTGCAACAATGAGGCAGCAACTGTCTTCCTAATTACATCATGGAAGGCAGATTTGCATATTCTTCCAATATTTTGGTGGAACAACTCTCTATTGTTCTGGTTCTTCAAACAAATGCAAATTGACATATGACAGTTTCTTTGCCCACACATCCATGAAACTGGGCACCCAGACCTTGTCATGCCTCCAAGAAGATCTGCCATTTTGGTGATGTTCTGACCCAGTTATTTGGCCATCACAATTTGGTACTTGCTCTTACGCTTACCCATTTATCCTGCTTCCAACACAACCATTTCAAGAGTTGACTAAGTAGAGGCTTTCCTTCCCAAGCTCTCCACCTCCACCACTCATTGTGGCCTTCAATTGGTGACACTCTACTGATTCCAGCAAATTTGGAATTTTTCTCCAGCCCCCACCATTCCCAAGCAATGGAATGGTGGGGGCTGGAGAAAAACTTCCATGTACAGAGCTATCCCACCCTGGGTAACCAGGACCACACCCGGCATCACTAGGTCTCACCAAGGGAGAGCGATGGATAACTTCTCCTGCGGTGCAACCCATAGGAGCAATTTTGTGCCACCTCTAAGGAATCAGCGTGCAATACAGCTTCCAAAAAGTACTAGCACATTGGCCATGTGATGACTTGTAATGGGTAAAGTGACATGAGCATATAGCACAATGCATACCTCAAAGCAATTCATACACACAGGGCCGTTTTAACACATTGTTGGGCCCAGTGTATAGGTTTCATAAATGGGCACCCTATCACAACCCCTTAGAAATACCTGACCTGCATAAATTATACTGCCCCATCAGTGGCTCCCACGTGGTATTATGCTCTTTATTGGCCCTCATACATTTTAATGCCTAAGTGGTCCCATATAATATAACGCCCCCCAATGGCCCATCACACTATCAAATGTCCCTGTAAAGGCTTCAGACATCAACTGGTTCCTCTCAGTTGATGTATGGTTCCTCATACATTAACCTGTCCAACCCCGGTGGCCTCTCTGACATTAACTTGACCTACCCCACTGGCCCCTCAGACATTATATGCCTCCCTCCACTTTGATTCCGCAGTATAATGTCCCTTTGCAGTTTTTCCCCACAGTATAATGTCCCCTTTCCAAGTTGCCCCCAGAGTTTAATGTCACTTTTCCAGGTTGCCCCCAGAGTTTAATGTCACTTTTCCAGGTTGCCCGCACAGTATAATGTCCCCTTTCCAGGTTGCCCCCACAGTATAATGTCTCATTTCCAGGTTGCCCCCACAGTATAATGTCCCCTTTCTAGGTTGCCCCCACAGTATAATGTCTCATTTCCATGTTGCCCCCACAGTATAATGTCCCCTTTCCAGGTTGCCCCCACAGTATAATGTCCCCTTTCCATGTTGCCCCCACAGTATAATGTCCCCTTTCCATGTTGCCCCCACAGTATAATGTCCCCTTTCCAGGTTGCCCCCACAGTATAATGTCTTCTTTCCATGTTGCCCCCACAGTATAATGTCCCTTTTCCAGGTTGCCCCCACAGTATAATGTCCCCTTTCCATGTTGCCCCCACAGTATAATGTCCCCTTTCCAGGTTGCCCCCACAGTATAATGTCTTCTTTCCATGTTGCCCCCACAGTATAATGTCCCCTTTCCAGGTTGCCCCCACAGTATAATGTCCCCTTTCCAGGTTGCCCCCACAGTATAATGTCCCCTTTCCAGGTTGCCCCCACAGTATAATGTCCCCTTTCCATGTTGCCCCCACAGTATAATGTCCCCTTTCCATATTGCCCCCACAGTATAATGTCCCCTTTCCATGTTGCCCCCACAGTATAATGTCCCCTTTCCAGGTTGCCCCCACAGTATAATGTCCCCTTTCCAAGTTGCCCCCAGAGTTTAATGTCACTTTTCCAGGTTGCCCCCAGAGTTTAATGTCACTTTTCCAGGTTGCCCGCACAGTATAATGTCCCCTTTCCAGGTTGCCCCCACAGTATAATGTCTCATTTCCAGGTTGCCCCCACAGTATAATGTCCCCTTTCTAGGTTGCCCCCACAGTATAATGTCTCATTTCCATGTTGCCCCCACAGTATAATGTCCCCTTTCCATGTTGCCCCCACAGTATAATGTCCCCTTTCCATGTTGCCCCCACAGTATAATGTCCCCTTTCCATGTTGTCCCCACAGTATAATGTCCCCTTTCCATGTTGCCCCCACAGTATAATGTCTCCTTTTGATGTCGCCGTTACAGTATAATGTCCCCTTTCCATATTGCCCCCACAGTATAATGTCCCCTTTCCAGGCTGCCCCCACAGTATAATGTCCCCTTTCCATGTTGCCCCCACAGTATAATGTCCCCTTTCCATGTTGCCCCCACAGTATAATGTCCCCTTTCCAGGTTGCCCCCACAGTATAATGTCCCCTTTCCATGTTGCCCCCACAGTATAATGTCTCCTTTCCAGGTTGCCCCCACAGTATAATGACCCCTTTCCAGGTTGCCCCCACAGTATAATGTCCCCTTTCCATGTTGCCCCCACAGTATAATGTCTCCTTTCCAGGTTGCCCCCACAGTATAATGTCCCCTTTCCATGTTGCCCCCACAGTATAATGTCTCCTTTCCAGGTTGCCCCCACAGTATAATGACCCCTTTCCAGGTTGCCCCCACAGTATAATGTCTCCTTTCCAGGTTGCCCCCACAGTATAATGTCCCCTTTCCAGGTTGCCCCACAGTATAATGTCTCCTTTCCATGTTGCCCCCACAGTATAATGTCCCCTTTCCAGGTCTGAGTGGTAGCCAAGGAAGCTGCTGGAGCTTCTCTAATGATCCTCTCTCCTGGTGGCCTTTTGTGAGTGCCCTCCCATAACAACTTCTCGCAACACCTAACAGCTAAGTAAGACCGACCTAGAAGGTAGGCATAATCAAATTGTCCATTGTACTTCGCTCAGTCCAGTGATGCGCCCCCTCTCAACTTGGAAAAAAATATCTTTGAGTGTGTCATAATTACAAGTTTGGCAGTTTACAATCACCAAGAGGTACACTACCCAAAAGTAGCCCTTTTTTTTTTTTTTTAATAAAGAAGCACCTTTACGCCCTCTTGTGGCAATCATTGTCATATCTACCCGCTCTCCTCTAGCCGTACATGACCTCTCTCTCCTTCCCGCACAGTTGTACCCGTCCTTCTCCTGTCTCCTTTGTATGACACTGTCACTCCGGATCTTGTTAGATGACAAATGTTAGAAGTATTCGCTCCTCTATGACCTGAGCCGCTCTTGTCTTTTCCTGCCTTGTAATCACGCTTCTTATCTCTATGCTGGGGGCGGTGGCGGCGGCGGCGGTGGCAGTGGCGGTGGCGGTTACTGGTAACGTGTTGGCACTTGGACTTTTTTAGATAACCTGTTTGCACTCGGTCCAAGTTGACGATGTCATCCCTGAGTGATTGCCGCCCCAGACAGTTCTGCTGAGTGTAGTCGCTCTATCTTTGCCAGCTAGCTGGAATAGTCGCGGGCACTCATTGGGTCACGCTGTAAACATTCCTGCCCAGTGAAGTAAGTCCGTTTGTATTTTAGGTTTGCCAGGACTAATGAATTAAAAGCCTTGAACTCCGGTGGTTTGTCACTTTTTTTTTTAAGGACTTGTTAGGGAGATTTTGTTCTCCTAACCCCCCCCTTGAAAGCCTGACAACATACTAAACCAGAAGGAAGGAAGGGGATAAGGAGAGAGCGACGGGAAAGGGCTGAGGGTCCTCTGGGAAAGTGACAATCGCAGGTAGCCTCATGCTGCACTAGCAGCTGTCCCTGCCCCTCAAGCCTCGTGCTATGCTATGCAGGGCGAGCAGACTTTACTTCCATTGACTTTTTTTCTCCGTAAAGATAAGGACCAGCCAAGGAAGTGGCTGACCTAGGATTACTGAAGTGCACGCACGGCCGGCTGAGTGAGGTAAGGCGACAGGTGTGGGCACTGGGCTGGAGGCATGGAACATCACTTAATCTGCGCTGGGATACGGATTTTGCAAAGCGAACAGATGGCAAAATTGTAGACGGCTGCGTAGTGCTGAATGGTAGGGTCGTATCAGCTGGAGGCTCTTTAAGCCTATATGATTAGGGTATGTTCACACACGCAGAAGTGACAGCGCCTGTTTCATTCATCTGAATGGGGCTTGCAGAAATCCATGCACCGGCTGCGGACATCACCCCATGCAGATGTATGGAGCGCACTGTAAGTTTGGAACCTCACGGTGACGCGTTTAGCGTCAAAGGAGACAGGATCCGTCTACAGAAAGGTGGTTTTCAAGGAGTTAATTTATTTTTTTATATATAATGTAGATTGTGAGCCTCATATAGGGATCACAATATACATTTCCCCCCTCCCCCTATCAGTATGACTTTGTAGAAATCCATACAAACACGGGGAGAACATACAAACTCCTTGTAGATGTTGTTCCTGGTGAGATTCAAACCCAGGACTCCAGCACTGCAAGGCTGTAGTGCTAACCACTGAGCCACCGTGTTGCCACTAAGGCGTTAAAAATTTTTTGACAATTTTGTCATTCATTTATTTTAGGCATTGCGGAAACGCCGCCATGACAGTCCCAGAAATGAGAGATTTTATTTAATTTCATCTCCACCTTATTGAAAAAAAATTTCTGCAATTCTCCAACGGAGGAGGCAAAAATACAAAATCAGCCCCTCGTTGCGAAAAGCTTGTTTTTTTTACAGTTCCCGCCAAGTGGATGGGATTCTGTTTAATTCCATCCGCACATTGCAGAAAAAAAAATAATCTGCAACGGAAAAAGCTGCGTTTTCAAAAATTTTGCCGTTTTTGAAATTTGCAGCGTGTCAATTATATTTACAGAAACGCCGGCGAATCTGAAAAATTGCAACAAAAACGTTGCGGGAAAAAAATGCGATTTTTCTGCATTGATTATATGCTGCGTTTCGTTATGCGGGGCCTTAGCCTAAAAGACTTTTTGGGATTGCGTTTCCTGCTGCGTTTTTTAAATAAAAATTTGAGAAAATTATTTGTACAATCTTTTATTTTAGCATGAAGGTTTCTTTACATGATTTTTTTTTTTTACGTGATTCTAGAATCGCATGCCATTGGGGTATATTCAGATGACATAGTTGGTTCAATTTTTAAAAAAACGCTTCAAAGTTGCATGGGAAGAATTGTACATGTGGTTTTGCTGCAGATTTTTACAGGTGAAAATTTTACCTACATCAAAGACTATGGTAAGCGCTCACGCGTTTGATGTGGTTGTAAGTGTTTGACTGCTGGAGTCCATCTGCTCACAATTGCCCCTGATTGCCGCATGAGAATGGAGCTCAGGGGCATATGCCCACCCATCATGGCTATCTCCATGGTCCAGCATGTACTCCATTCTCATGGGGCCCCCATTGTTGTGACCACTGGGGGTCTAGCAGTTGTAAACCCCGCCAATGATCTAACTTTTATTACCTTTAGTCTTCAGTAGGAGAACCCCTTTTAGGAAATCCGTTTTAAAGGGATACATTTGCAGATCAGTGGGGTTCTAGACCCCCATTGATCAGGAGAATAGAGGAGTTTTATTCCCCATTATGAATGGAGTGGTAGTTGGGAGCCACATGCACTGCTCAGCTCATTGCATGGGGGCGCTGTAGCTAGGATTATGTCCACTCTGACCACCACACCATTCCAATTGGGAGACAGCACTCCACCATTCTCCGACCACTAAGACCCCCAGCAACCTGCTAATAACCCCCTATTCTATGTTTTTTAGGGATTGTTTTATCATAACAATAGGCCATCAATATCTGACCGGTGAGACCTTAAATTATCCACTGCTAGGAACTGCTGCCAGGTACTATACAGTGTACGGAGCCGAAGCAGGTGGCTCTGTACATTGTATAGTGGCTGAGCCACGCCATCACGGTTCAACCCCATTCACATCTGTGGGAACAGAGCTGTGATACCGCTGTACTGCCGCTATTCAGTGCACGTCTACTCCATAACCTGTGTAGTCCCGGGCCTGGCATCAGTTCTGAGCAGCTGATCGGTGTAGGGGCCAGGTGTCAGCCCCCTCACAATCTGACATTGATGGTCAAAAAAAAGGCCAAAAAAAGCCCTTTTAACAGATGTGACTACCAATGATTGCTGGGTCCCCTGCCAGATTATTTTTTCTTTTATGGAGGTTGCATGGCCAACCCTTTGAAGTCAATGTGCGACCTGGCAGCCACTGAAATAAGCTAAGTGGAGACTAAGTGGCGTGGCACTTTCCTACCGTACTGTGGCTTAGTCCACGTGATTGGTGGCAGCCACAGAAGTGAAATCCTCACTTTAAAAAGAAAGAGGAAGATTTATGAAGACCGACATTACTCATGCCAGTCCCAGAGCAGGAAGGAGTTGGACTGGGGTGCAGACAGGTAAGTACTGATACTCACCTCTTATACCACGCACTTTGTAGGCCACTACCTGCTTGTAGGACAACTCTACTAGATGTAGCTTTAAGGGCCCTTTAAATGAAGGCACCTGTTACTGCAATAGCTCGCATTGAATTTTCTCTATATTGTGACTGTTCCTTGTTTATGGCTCATTTGGGTCACACATTGATTTATGGCACTAGTCAGATGTGCCACGGTAATAGATGGGGTTCTTAGAAATCCCGAACATGTAATGAAGTCAATAACTGTGGTCTTCAGGCCATGCCGCACACTCATATAGTATCGGAAGCGGCCTTGTAATGATATCAGCCTATACAGGAGGCTCTGTATATATCTGTATATATATGTATGGGGAGAGGATGTAATTAGGTTAACTAAATAGGTACCTGCAGTCCTATGTAAAGGGGGGTATCGACCAGCTCATCTCTTTACATCTGTGTATTGCCACAGGTGGGCCATACGGTGATTTTGGCTGACCCTCAGGGTCACAGTGCAACTCTGTTGACCCACATTGGTGAAGGAGTGGTAGGGCAACGTGGCAATCTTTGGTCACATGATGGGAGTCTCAATCAAAGATGGCGTGTAACCCTAGTCTGTAATCTACATGAATTTGGTCTCTGTGAACAGTGACGTAACTAACGTCTTGTGGGCCCTGGTGCAGATTTGACCCGGGCCCTCTACCCCCTCCCTATATTGTATTCTTTATAGTGACGGTTATGGTTACTGCAGAGGTATCTCAGATACAACTACAGTACCCACAGCTGCTGGTATCAAGGATATGGTGGGTGAGCAGCGCCTGCCATGTAAATAATACTAGGAACTGTTTGCTCAGGGAAACATCTGATCTGGGGGCTCCTACAGTTTAAGTGATCTAAGGCTCCGTTCTCACAGAGTAACCCGCCGCTCATTTAGACATGTATACACGTGTCAGAGCGCGGCGCTTCAAAACAGATCCCATTGATTTCAATGGGTGCCGGCTTATGCGCGTAATACATTGAAATCAATGGGTTACAAAGCCTCCCATTGATTTCAATGTGTATGATAAGGTCCCTTCTGGTTCTATCTGACCTTGTTTGACCTGTAACGAATCAGGAACCCGAGCCACCTGAACCAGAAACTAATCTTATGAGTTTTGCCTAACTCCACAAGGCCAGTGAGCTGCTCTTACTCACGTCCATACAGCGCCCCCTTTTATAATTATGATATCTGTATCTCATAGGTACTCATGAAGCAACCCCTTTATTGCAGGGTACATGCCACAAAGTATAAGAAAGTCCTGGAGAACTTCCGTAACTTCTCTATAATCCCGCCATACAGCCCAATAAGATCATTAGAAATCTCAGGGCACTTGATAGAACGGCTTCATTCTATTAAGAAGCAGTGGTAATTAAAGGCAATGGCCGTGTATTTACCAGCCAGACAGGAAATAAATTGGGTAATATTTCTTATCCCTTCACTTCTAGAATAATAGATGAAGCTTCACAAGTGGTTTTAACACATCGAGTTACTGATAGAGGTCAGGAATAAATTACTGCTTAGAAAATGAGGCATTGCTTAGCGTAGATTACAGCGAGGGCCGGGGCGGGGGATGGTCTTTTTTATGGGCAATACAAATTTACTGACGAGTATACAATGGAAGAATTAACTAACATCCGTATATATAATAGCCGAGCGTGCAGTAACTATGAGAGCAATGCGACAAGGTCATGGAAGTCGCACAACTTGAGGGAAAAGAGACTGGAGGGGGAGAGGTATAGGGATACAGTACTGTGCAAAAGATTTAGGCAGGTGCAGAAAAGATCTGAAGAAGTGTAGCTAAACTTTTATTCTTTCCTAATTCAGTAGCTCAGGTGAAAGGAACAAACTTTGTAATATAGTTCGTTACAGAAAAGTGCTTGTGTCTTCCATTTTTTTGGCCTCCTTCTGACACTGATCAAATAGAAGTCTATGGAGAGGGGAGGAGGCAGCGCCGCACCTCCCATGAGGCGACCTGAAGCGACCGCTTCAGGCGGCGCTATGCCAGGGCCCCGGGGAGGGCGGCATTTTTGCTTACCTAAGCCAGTCCAGGACAAGCTGTCCTGGACTGGCTTAGCATCACTGAGCGGTGGATTGGGGAGGCCGCTTGAGCAGCGCTGCTCCAGCGGCCTCCCCTCACGCTCAGGCATAGAGCCTGCTAACACCGCTCCGCCCCCTCCCTCCACCCCCTCCTCCCGGAGGGGGGGGGGGCGGCTTTCTGTCGTCCGCCTCGGGCGGCGAAAAAGTCACGTTCACCCCTGGGAGGAGGGAGCAGGGGAACTCCTCAAACCAGAGAGACATCTGCACTATACAGAGGCAGTTCTCTTTTACAACACAGCTGGGAATACAAGGAATTACTATTCAGCCTTCTACTGATGAAAATGATTCATCTCATGGTGTAGACGGACTGCTACCTCTGTCTGTCTCCTCTCCATAGACTTCATTGTAAACTGACACTGCTTGTGTATGGAGAACACACTGAAATCACTCACACAAGAAGTAAAAATAGGAGAAATACTTAAAAACGCAGGCACTTTCTCCCTTCACCTAATGATTTCTGGAAAAATAAGTAAAAGTTTATTTTCACTTCAACAGTTTATTTTCGTCAATTAAAATGAAGTGAATGAAGAAAAGAGAAATGTAAATCTCATCAATATTCGGTGTGACCTTTGCCCTTTGCCTTCCATCAGTTCTTCTCGGTACTTGCAGACAGTTTTTGGCAGAACTCGGCAGGGAGGTTGTTCCGCCATCTTGGAGAACTAAGCCCAGATCTTCTGTGGATCTAGGCTTGCTCCAATCCGTCTGTCTCTTCATGTCATCCCAGACAGACTGGATGTGATGAGATCAGGGCTCTATCTGTGGAGGCTGTATCATCACTTCCAGCAAGAAAGGTGGAATTGTCCTATAGATGGGAGAGGAATTAGAGGATTGTTTTTCATGAAAATTTTTAATACTCAATTGAAAGCAGTGGCCCCCCTAAGGTCACAGGCCCTGTAGTAGCCACTAGGGCTACTATGGTGGTAGTTCTGCCACTGCTGTTTGCAGATCTTATTATGGATAGTGTAAATAACAAAACATGTAGTAACCCCTTCCCGGCACAGCCATTTTGCAATTTTTGTTTTTGACTCCCTGGCATCCGTACCCCATAACTTTGTTATTTTTTCCTTTCACAGAGCCATATGATATTAATGTTTTCAGGACAAATTGTTTTTCGTAATTGTACCGCTTAATATGTATTGGAAAGCTGGAAAAAAATTAGAAATTTAGTGGAATTGGAGAAAAATCGCCTTTGTGCAACTTTCTTACGGGCCTTGTTTTTACAGTGTCCACTGTACAGCAAAAATGACATGTTTAGAACAATGAGAGTTCCGCTGCTTAGCTCTTTGGAGCAATGAGGGTGTTGCTGCTTAGCTCTTTGGAGCAATGAGGGCGTTGCTGCTTACCTCTTTGGAGCAATGAGGGTGTTGCTGCTTACCTCTTTGGAGCAATGAGGGTGTTGCTGCTTACCTCTTTGGAGCAATGAGGGTGTTGCTGCTTACCTCTTTGGAGCAATGAGGGTGTTGCTGCTTACCTCTTTGGAGCAATGAGGGTGTTGCTGCTTACCTCTTTGGAGCAATGAGGGCGTTCCTGCTTACCTCTTTGGAGCAATGAGGGCGTTGCTGCTTACCTCTTTGGAGCAATGAGGGTGTTGCTGCTTACCTCTTTGGAGCAATGAGGGTGTTGCTGCTTACCTCTTTGGAGCAATGAGGGCGTTGCTGCTTACCTCTTTGGAGCAATGAGGGTGTTGCTGCTTACCTCTTTGGAGCAATGAGGGCGTTGCTGCTTACCTCTTTGGAGCAATGAGGGTGTTGCTGCTTACCTCTTTGGAGCAATGAGGGCGTTCCTGCTTACCTCTTTGGAGCAATGAGGGGGCTGCTCCTTACCTCTTTGGAGCAATGGGGGCATTGCTGCTTACCTCTTTGGAACAATGAGCGTGTTGGCGCTTACCTCTTTGGAGCAATGAGGGCGCTGCTGCTTACCTCTTTGGAGCAATGAGGGCGCTGCTGCTTACCTCTTTGGAGCAATGAGGGCGTTGCTGCTTACCTCTTTGGAGCAATGAGGGGGCTGCTGCTTACCTCTTTGGAGCAATGAGGGGGCTGCTGCTTACCTCTTTGGAGCAATGAGGGGGCTGCTGCTTACCTCTTTGGAGCAATGAGGGGGCTGCTGCTTACCTCTTTGGAGCAATGAGGGCGTTGCTGCTTACCTCTTTGGAGCAATGAGGGTGTTGCTGCTTACCTCTTTGGAGCAATGAGAGTTCTGCTGCTTACCTCTTCGGAGGTATTTTACCGCTCGCGGAAAAAAGAAGTGACCTGCCCGTGGCGTCCGTGTCAAGACAATCCCTCCGGACTAGGCCCATTCAGTTAGGCCTAGTGCAGAGCCGAAAGCCGCAACTGTTGGAAGCCGCAACAGTCACGGCTAGCTGCAGTAGGCGCATTTTGGTCCGGATTCTGATGCGGCTTCCCGCGTCAAAATCTGGACCAAATAACTACATGGGAACTAGCAGTAAAACTATAATTCACCCCACAAAAACAAGCCCTTATTTGGCTTCATGGACAGAAAAATATAAAAGTTACCAGCAACACAAAAATAAACTATTTTTTATAAATTTTTTAAACAATTTTTGTACCACAATGTAAGGGTGAGTTCACACGGCCGCAAAATAGCGCCATGTATTACGATCCACGCTCCCATTGAAATCTATCACGCGGCACGTTACTCCGTGTGAACTCACCCTAAAAAGGAAAATTAAACTTTTTTTTAGTATTTTCACAGTCATAGTTATCAGGTTATATTACACCACACAATAACATGTAATAGAAAAACCACAAAGAACAAGGGGAGATATGATGATTTTATTTGTATTCTTTCTAGAAAAAAAATAATAATGAAAAGTTAATCGATAAATGATTTATGTGTATGGTGACATTAGTTATATGTACAGTATGACCGTATTATTTATAAGTATTGTATGTCAGATATTAGTTATGCGTATGGTATGATACCATAGTTTATGAATATTGTATGGTGACTTTAGTTATATGTACAGTATAACAGTATTATTCATGAGTATTCTATAGTGATCTTAGTTATATGTTCAGTATAACTGCATTATTTATGAGTATTGGATGATAACATTAGTCACTTCTACAGTATGACAGTATTATTTATAAGTATTGTAAGATGGCATTAGTTATATGTACAGTATTACAGCATTATTTATTAGTATTGGATAAGAACAATAGCCATCTGTAGAGAATAACAGCATTATTTATGAATATTGTATGGTGATATTAGTTATATGTACAGTATGACAGCATTATTTATGAGTATTGAATAATAACATTAGCCACCTGGGCTAGTATTGAATGGGCAGATATTAGTTATGCGTATGGTATGATCCCATATTTTATGAATATTGTATGTTGACATTAGTTATATGTACAGTATTACATCATTATTTATGAGTATTGAATAATAACATTAGCTTCCTGTAGAGTATAACAGCATTATTTATGAATATTGTATGGTGACATTAATTATATGTACAGTATGACAGCATTATTTATGCGTATTATATGGTGACTTTAGTTTCCTGTACAGTATGACAGCATTATTTATGCGTATTATATGGTGACTTTAGTTTTCTGTACAGTATGACAGAATTATTTATGCGTATTATATAGTGACTTTAGTTTCATGTGCAGTATAACAGCATTATTTATGCGTATTATATGGTGACTTTAGTTTCCTGTACAGTATGACAGTATTATTTATACGTATTATATGGTGACATTAGTTTCCTGTACAGTATGACAGTATTATTTATGCATTTTATATGGTGACATTAGTTTCCTGTACAGTATGACAGTATTATTTATGCATTTTATATGGTGACATTAGTTTCCAGTATAATATGGCACAACATGCTAAATAGTGATGTTGCTTATCCTCATTGATGAATTCCCATATAGTGTACGCTCCTGATCTGCTTTGTTGGTCAGTTCAGGCACAGCTTTATTTCCTTCTTATCTGAGAATATGGCCGACAGATGATTACTATTTGCCGAGCGTTAAAAGGATTTTCTTTGAATGGCTTCTTAGTCTTTTTTCTCGCTCTCATTCTAGACTTATATTGCAGTTTGTTAGAATGAGTTTTTCTTTTCTGCATTACCAATTGTTCATGTGTTATTCTTCTCGTTCCAGTATTATTTCCGATAAGGCGGTTGAAGTCATTGTGCCCACATGATCACCACGGCAAGAATCCCCGCTGATAAACCTGTGCGCATTTCCTTCAGTCTTAATGACTCCGCAGGTATGGCATTTATCTGCTTCTACCTCAGTGAATAAGAAACAGACCACACATCCCGTGGCGGATAAAATCTGATATCCGTTATCTATATTTGTCACAAAGGCTTCCTTATAATGAATCCTGTAATATAAAATATGTATGAGCCGAGCCTGAGCTCATTCACTGCTTATGGAGATGTTCCTACCGTTATAGTTAAAGGGAACATGGTTATAGAAATCTGCTGGAGTGATATGCTCCAAATCGCGATGGTGGTACCCCTCTATATGCCATCATTGATAAAGGGGATATCCCAACTCCGCCATATGCAGGAGAAAATGATGGAGATAAAAATTGTGCTTCAAAGATGGACTAGATCAAATAGACCCTCACATAAGAGACAAACTTTATCTACAAGGGTCCCGCGGATTATAGGTTTCCTCAGACAGATTATAAGGAATAAACTCTAGGGTGTATCGAATATCGGATCTGTAAGAGTTTCCTTAGATACATGATGAAATAGATCCTTATAGAGATCACATGGTTCATTCAATACAGTATCTAAAAGGATCACTCGGATTATAGGTTCCCCTCACAGAGATTACGGGGCCTAGTAGGTTCTCTCAGATTATAGGTATACTCAGAGAGATTGTGATAATCCCCATAGAGATGATGAGTTTCTCTAATACAGTGCCGTCCGATTATACAGGTAACCTGATGATGGGGAACCTCAAGAGAGATCGCCATGTTTCTTTAAAAACCATCCCCAAAAGTATCTCTCAGATTACAGGTTTTGTTGGAAAGATCCTATGAAAAAGACCCTTACAGAGATTCCAAAATCCATCATATACAGTATATGAAAGGATTCCTCAGATTATACATTTCCCAAAATAGATTATAATTTTCCTCATATAGATTATATCAAAATAGATTCACTAAATCTGCGATCACACTAGCATTTGGTGACCATTTGGGGACTCCAGCTCCAATATGTGGAGAGAAAACTCCTATAAGCAGGACTTTTTTCTCCGACGATTTTGTTTGGAAACTGGGTGGAAATCTATGGGGTCTATGGAGTCAGCGAGCTTCTGTGGGTAATTGCTTTTTAGGACAAGTGGACCTGAAGAACGGAAACCCGAACGCTAGTGTGAACCTTGTGTCAGAGATTAGACAGATATCCTAAAACATTGATAGGGTTTCTCAGTTTATAGGGTTCTTGAGATAGATTATAGGTTCCCCTCACAGAGATTACAGAGCTCATGAAAGACAATAACTGGAATGTTCTCCCCCATTATGGGTTTACTCAGATGGATTGTATGAATTCAGATTATTGACAGGGGCGTAACTACTGGGGTAGCAGCTTCCACAGGGCCCGGGACATTAGGGGCCCGACGACAGCCGCTACCCTGAGTTACTCCAGCCGGTAATGGGCCCTATTTACTTACCGATCCTGGCAGGGGCCGGGGTCTTTGGCGTCAGTCAGGGGGGAACCCATGTCAAAAGTTCGCCACGGGGCCCCGCCATTCCTAGTTACGCCACTGATTATTGTTCCTCAAACAAGTGATATGGACCCTTCACAATACCTGAAGATGACAAAATCCATCATATAGAGTTTTCAAAAGGGTTCCTCAGATTTTGTAGAGAAAGACTCACTAAGAGATTACAAGATTGCTCTAAAACAGTCAGAGGGTTTCCCAGTTTTTAGGGTTCTTGAGATAGATTCTATGAGACATATCCTCAGATTCCAGTCTCAGGGCTCGTTCACATCTGCGCCCGGTCTCCGTTCTGCAGGTTTCCGTTTCCTGCACAAAACAGAGGCAGAAGACGGAAACCTGCAGGACTCTTTCATACCCATTCATTTGAATTGGTTTGAAAGATGTCCGGCCGTGAGTGACGGTGAGCGTTTTATGCTCTCCGCCGTGAAACCGTTTTTTTTAAAAAACTGAACACAGAGTCGGACATGCAGTACTCTGTGTCTGGTTTAAAAAAAAAACGGTTTCGCGGTGGAGAGCATAAAACGCTCACCACCGTTCACGACAGGACCCGGTCTGATAGGTTTTCGTCTTCTGCATGCCGAAGACGGAAACCACAGAACGGAGACCCGAACGCTAGTGTGAACCTAGCGACAGAGGAATTACAAGGTTTCTCTAATATAGTATATTGGATTATAGATCTCCTTTGATATCTCAGATAAATAGATCCACTGGTCCAAATTCATTTTCTGAAAGGGTCTCAGATTATAGGTGTCCTCAAGTAGGTGAAATGAGAGACCTTCAAAGAAACTATTGTTTTCCTTGAATATTATACCTGGAGGGGTCCTTCAGATTATAGGTTTCCTTAAAGACCCTCAAATGTCTTCAGACAGATGTATGACATACCTGCAGAGGTCCTTCACATCAACTATGGGGTTTCTTAAATGAGAGATTCTCTCATATGATAGTGTTTTGTTTTTTTTAGTTTGGACCCTTAAAGAGGATCTTTCTAGTTCTCAGAGATGGGTGGTAATACATATCGCTGATAAAATGGCAATGCATCTGGGTGCCGTAGATATCAGTGCCAAAACTTAGTTTCGGCACCAATATCTGTACACTGTCAGAATTGCGGTCCTTACAGCTCAGTGTTATTGGTGTCTACTGAGGAACACCCCTCTGACAGTACAAGGCTATGGAAGACTAATATCAGGGGTGGCATTCGTTACCACTCAGTGATGATGTAGGTTGTAAGGTCCTTCTTTATGACAGTGGAGAGATATCAGTGCCCAAACTTTATAGCAGTATGTAAGCAGTATGTAATACTACCCATCTCCGAGGACATGAAAGGTCTCTTCCATTAACCTTGTGTTCTGCATTTCTCTATCACTATGGTTCCGTGTCACATATAATTTATATTAGATGATCTTCCACAATATCTCACATTTTCTGCCGGTTCACTCATCCTCTGATGTGGCCTTCACTTGTCTCCCTGCATTTTGCTTGTCCTTGTTGATGTACAGTATGTTCCTTGCATGCAGTGGACTGGAAGCATATCCCATTTAAAATAGGTAAATAACAGTGTTGACATCTGCACCTGCATAATACTGGAGGAAAACAGTGAAAAATAGTAATAATGACTCCCAAACATAAAATACACTAAACTATACTTAAAGGGACTGTGTCACCATAACCCAGCTTATCACCCCAGCCCTGCAGATAGATAGGTTATTGTCACCAGAACCAGCATATCACCCCAGCCCTGCAGATAGATAGGTTAGTGTCACCAGAACCAGCATATCACCCCAGCCCTGCAGATAGATAGGTTACTGTCACCAGAACCAGCATATCACCCCAGCCCTGCAGATAGATAGGTTACTGTCACCAGAACCAGCATATCACCCCAGCCCTGCAGATAGATAGGTTAGTGTCACCAGAACCAGTATATCACCCCAGCCCTGCAGATAGATAGGTTAGTGTCACCAGAACCCAGCTCATCACCATACCTCCCAACCATCCCAGATTCAGCTGGACAGTCCCCACTCCTGTCATGTTTGGCTCCACTTCTGCCTGAAGATGCTGAAGAATGCTGCAGCGTCTCCTGGAGAAAATGTGGAGGCCAGACTGGACAGGAGTTGGGGATCAGTGAGTAAAATAACGACTGTTGGAATAATTTTAAAAAAATGCTGCGCCTCAGATTGTGCCAGAAGGTGCCACTTAAGGCTAAGGATGTGTAGAGGGGGTCTTGCGCCAAATATATACCACATATCTACGCCAGAAAAATGGATGAATGTCAGGGAAAGGAGGTCTCACCCACGATATATCCACTTACTGTATACCAAGTCTGTGGGGTATCCATAAACCTTACTCACTCACATACACACAAAAGGAGTAACAGTACCCTGGCTTCCTAAATAGGTGACCACTAACTGAATTATCATCTGGGACTGAGAAGCGGTTTGGAAATGACCATACACATTGGAGGCATAGCCTATACCGACTGTCACATTGCACCAAGAACCCTGACTGCAACAGTTATAACATAGCTAGCCACATCTAATAACAGAATATATAGACATTCCATCACAATGAATTTGCCCCAATGTTTAGATTTGCCTGAATACTAAGAAGGCCAATCTGGAATTTTTTGCATGGAGTCATCCTTCAATGTCTCCCGCCTTAACTAAGGTTTTGTATACAATGCTCGCCATAAATGAGCCCGTGTCGCGGCTGATACATTATTACACCGTAGAAATCTATCACCTTCTCGAATTAGACGGCATAGCGGTGCCCACCAGTCCATTAAGACATTTCCATGACACTGTATTTGCACCTTTGGTTTAAAGATGTCTTGGAGCGACTCGGCTAAAAATATAAATCGCAGCTGTTCAATAGATGCTCGGACAAGCCCATTAGGAAATGTACTATGGAATGCAATAACGCTCGGCACAGTGATCGGGACTATTTCTGCAGCCATTGACCCTGCCGCTTTGTGCTTATAACCTGCTCTTTCAGCCTATTCAGGGAACTAATTACGCAATAAATGATTGATTTACACCATTACATCGCAGTCCATAGACTTTACAAGCTCGCCGAATTCCTTCCAGTCACAAGGAGAAGAATAGAAAGACTCGCCAAGGTCAAACAATGAAAAACAATCATTGTAGATATATAGTATACAGATATAGTAAACAGTATATACTATATTTATCATTACATTCCTTTGTTAGGTTTTGTTCACACCATATTGGAGCTCCGTCTCCGTACTAAGTAGCTGTGTGGCCCCTGGGCATAACCATGTAGGATGCAGATCTGCAGCGCTCCCAAACATAAATTAAAGGGATTCTATCATTAAAATTGTATTTTTTCTGCCTACCAGAAAAGAAAGGCTATTCTACTCCTACCTTTAGAGGTCTTCTCCGCGCCACCGTTCGGTAGAAATCCCATTTTTCATCGGTATGCAAATGAGTTCTCTCGCAGCACTGGGGGCGGGCCCCAGCACTCAAACAGCACTGGGGGCATCCCCAATGCTCTCCAGCGCCACCTCCATCTTCATCTGAAACAGCCTCTCTTCGTGTCTTCTTCCGGCGCTGGGTTGAAAGTGTTCATGCCCGCCGGTCACAAGAAAATGGCCGCTTACACTTACTGTGTAAGTGGCCATTTTCTTGTGGCCTGTAAGCCTGCGCAGTCGGCTTTGCCCGAGGCCCAAGGCCTGGAAGTTTGAACCCAGCTCCGGAAAAAGATGCGAAGGCAGACGAAGATGAAGGTGGCACTAGAGATTTCTCTCACAGCATTGGGGACACCCCCCAGTGTTGTTTGAGTGCTGGGGCCCGCCCCCAGTGCTGCGAGAGAACTCATTTGCATACTGACGAAAAGTGAGATTTCCACCGAACAGCGGCGCGGAGAAGACATCAAAAGGTAGGAGAAAAGTAGCCTTACGTAAGGCTATTCCGATGTGGTAGGCAGAAAAAATACAATTTTAATGATAGAATCCCTTTAAATTGGAACCATAACCATTTAACCATAGGGCCAAAACTGCACTTGCACCGAGCCCTATAGCTGCAGGACACTACTGCATTTGTTGTCCTGCTGTTTCGGGAAGTGGGTTCAATGTTGCCCCCACTCCAACTCATTGGCGTCCTCTCCCTGCTTCACCATTCTGCCGCTGTCTTTGCTCCCAGTGTTCTGTTGCTCCCTGAAGACTCTGAGAACAGAGAGCCATGTGGGCTCCTAAATTTTGCAGGACAAATTGTACTTTGCAATGGTATCATTTAATTTTCTGTAAAATGTAGTGGGAATTGGGAAAGAAATTCATAGTGAGGTGGAATTGGAGAAAAACTGCGTTTCTGCAACATTCTTATGGGCTTCTTTTTCATGAAATTCACCGTGCAGCCAATATGACAGATCACCTGTATTCTATAGGGCCGTATGATTCCAGCAATACTAAATTTATATAGGTTTTTTTAATGTTTTAACCCCATCAAAAATTTGCAAATATAAACAATATCTTGGAGTTGTCCTACTGTGACTTCCATAACTTTTTTATATTTTCATGTACAGGGCTGCATAAGGCGCCTTTTTTTGCAGAGCCAGATGTAACAGCCTGTAATACAAGCAAATGAATGACAGGTCTGGGATCCTTTAATAGTAATGGATCACCTAGGATCTCATTCCCAGTGTCAGGGATCCACCCCAAAATGGTAGGAATTGTCCAGCGGGACAATGGTGCCTCGGTCAGCTTTGATCAAGGTATCAGGGGGGTGAAGGCCTGTGACCTTGTATTATACAGCAGAGATCCAGAATACAGCGGTATATGAATTAGAATACAGCGCTATATGAGGTAGAATACAGCGATATATGAGGTAGAATACAGCGGTATATGGATTAGAATACAGCGATATATGAATTAGAATACAGCGGTATATGAGGTAGAATACAGCGGTATATGAATTAGAATACAGCGGTATATGAGGTAGAATACAGCGGTATATGAGGTAGAATACAGCGGTATATGAGGTAGAATACAGCGGTATATGAGGTAGAATACAGCGGTATATGAGGTAGAATACAGCGGTATATGAATTAGAATACAGCAGTATATGAGGTAGAATACAGCGGTATATTAGATAGAATACAGCAGTATATGAGGTATAAGAAAGTGGTATATAAGGTAGAATACAGCGGTATATGAATTAGAATACAGCGGTATATGAGGTAGAAGACAGCGGTATATGAGGTAGAAACAGAGGTATATGAGGTAGAATACAGCGGTATATGAATTAGAATACAGCGGTATATGAGGTAGAATACAGCAGTATATGAGGTAGAATACAGCGGTATATTAGATAGAATACAGCAGTATATGAGGTAGAAGACAGCGGTATATGAGGTAGAAGACAGTGGTATATGAGGTAGAATACAGCGGTATATGAGGTAGAAGACAGTGGTATATGAGGTAGAATACAGCAGTATATGAGGTAGAAGACAGTGGTATATGAGGTAGAAGACAGCGATATATGACGTAGAAGACAGCGGTATATGAGGTAGAAGACAGCGGTATATGGGGCAGAATACAGAGGAATAAGAGGCAGAATATAGCGGGTTTCTTTCTTTCAAATGGGGCTAAGTAAGTTTTGTGTCCCAAACAAAATTCTCCCCGAAAAACAGGTCTTGTCTTCAGAAAGCTTGGGCCTAACTGTCGTACAATAAATTGTAAGAAGTAATATCCCCCATCCCTGTCCATGGGAATATGCTGATGGCTCCTGTATGGACCACAATGGCTGCAGGCACCCTAGGCCGCCATTCTCTTCCGGACAGGAGCCTGGCACACGGCTTTCATCTAGTTGGCAAGGTTCATGCGGAGCAGCTGGAGGAGGCGGATTGAGTCACTCTCAGAAGCCATCGCTGCTCAGCGTGATTCATGTCTCCGCTTTTAGAGCTTTCACCTATTTTTAAAGGAGGCAATTATGAATCTTAAAGTAAACACAGAGGAATTGTGGATTGACAGCAGCGTGCCTCGGAGGGAGGTAAATATATCCGCGATAACGCAGCGGAGAGCCGGGGCTGTCATAACTGATATTTATAGCCAAGACATGGAAATCTCATCCTCCTTCATCGTCTTGTTTAGTCTTGTCCCTTATTATTGCCGGTAATCCTTGTCCAAGGCATTGTCCTCTCCGCGGTGAAGTCGTCTTGTCACTTTTGTCTGCAATTATTGCTATTGAGTCTCGAAAAAAGTTTGGACACACGTTGAGGCGTTGCGACATTATTTGCTGGATTGCTCCATGCTATTCTGTCGTTTAGATCTGACACCTGTTTTTTTTAAATTTTTCCTACTTTTCAGCTTTTCTTATATAACCACAAGTGTCGCCATCTGCGTCTGATATAGCTGTGCTGTTATCTCTATTATATCGCCTCATGTACATGGCTGTAATATGGCTCCATGTTGTATGGGGGCACCTAGGTGAGGGGCATTGGGCCTTAACGTATTTGTGTGCCCTTCATTACGTACAAAGTCATATAGAGAGGTTTTGCAGCGTGCCATAGAGTAACACCGTATGACAACACACCAATGCTGTAGAGCTCCGTATTACGGATCAATATGCCTCTAGGTGCCTCCATATTGCCTCATGCCCATGTCTATGAGGCTTCTGACTGGGTATTATTACTACAACTAACAAACTATGGATATATCGTATGTCAATACACATGGTTTTGGTGCAACTTGTTGCTTTATTTTCTTCAAGGGAAGGTGTCAAGACAATAACCTACTGCTTAAAGAAAACATGTCACCAGGCCTGAAAAGCCCAAAGACATCATGTGATCGGTGCTGTCCCCCTGAGCATTTTGGTGTTAGGTATTCATATTTGTTCAGCCATTCCAAATATAAAATCTCTTATAGTATAGATACAAATTAAGTTCCACTAGTCAAGTAGGTGGTTAAACTAGGAACCCTCTGGGGCGGGGTCTCTGTGTGTTATATGGCATGCAGTGTTACCACCTACTTGGCTAATAGACCCTAATAATAGATATGAGATAGATAGATAGATAGATAGATAGATAGATAGATAGATAGATAGATAGATAGATAGACTATGGATGGATGGATAGAGATAGATAGATAGATAGATAGATAGATAGATAGATAGATAGATAGATAGATAGAAGATAGATAGATAGATAGATAGATAGATAGATAGATAGATAGGAGAGAGATAGATAGATAGATAGATAGATAGATAGATAGATAGATAGGAGATAGATAGATACTATGGATGGATGGATAGATAGATAGATATAGATAGATAGATAGATAGATAGATAGATAGATAGATAGATACGGTAGATAGATAGATAGATAGATAGATACTATGAATGGATGGATAGATATAGATAGATAGATAGATAGATAGATAGATAGATAGATAGATAGATAGATACTATGGATGGATGGATAGATATAGATAGATAGATAGATAGATAGATAGATACTATAGATGGATGGATAGATATAGATAGATAGATAGATAGATAGATAGATACTATAGATGGATGGATGGATGGATAGATAGATAGATAGATAGATAGATAGATAGATAGATAGATAGATGATAGATAGATAGATAGATAGATAGATAGATAGATAGATAGATAGATACTATGGATGGATGGATAGATAGATATAGATAGATAGATAGATAGATAGATAGATAGATAGATACATAGATCGATCTGCCATTCAAAATCAGCCCCGTACAGTTATTTCTGCAAAGGTCACACCACAACTTTAAACATAATAAAAAAAAAACCTACAATAAAAACAAATTTGAAAAAATAGAACATTTTTCAGTATATAAATTGAAATAGTAAAGGAATTCGGTAATACATTCCCTTTAACATTGGGTGAAATTGCTTCTACAAAAAACTAGTTCTCAAGTACCATGTGTACATTTTTTTTATATTGCCATTTTATGCTATTGCCGCTCCTGTCATTGCAATGTAAGTGCAAAATAATAAATAGATGTCAAAGTCAATGGAACAGCGCCCCCGGAGGATCATCCTGCACCACACAATAATTATTGACTAAAACAATAGTAATGAATATATTTTGTCTTCTAATTTTGCTAAAACTCTGCTTGCTTTTCACAGATGAGACATCTGCAGAGAATGCTTTCCCTTTGTCATTTCCAAATCTAGACCAACAACTTCAGGTAAGTGTGGCCGGGACCCTCTCTAGAGTCAATCAGCTGGATAAAGGGTTGTGAAGGCTAGATTCACACGTACACTTTCTAGTGCAGTTTTGTAGCTAAAGACAGAAATGAGTCAATAAAGAAGGATCCAAATTTTTCTTATTGATGACCTGTCCTTAAAGTGGAACTCTAGTCATAAAACAACTTTTAAAAAATGAATAGTGCAGGTGAATATAAGAAACTTAGTAATATATCTTTTTACAGAAAAAATACGTCTATCTCCATTTCTCAGTCTGAGTTACTTGTAACATAGAAGTTTATGGAAAAGACACTGCAGCTTCTCCACTTAGTAGCTAAGCTAGCACTAGTCAATGTACTATACCTAATAGTCATAATATTACTGTACCAGGGCCACATGGTGGCTCAGTGGTTAGCACTGCAGCCTTGCAGCGCTGGAGTCTTGGTGTTCAAATCCCGCCAAGGGCATAAAACCATCTGCAAGGAGTTTGTATGTTCTCCCCGTGTTTGCATGGATTTCCATCCCATATTCCAAAAAAGACATAATGATAGGGAAAAATGTACATTGTGAGCTCTATGTGGGGCTCACAATCTACATAAAGAAAAAATAATAATAATAATAATAATATTACTGTACCACTCTACAGAGTGAGCTAATACATCACTTACTAGTTCCCCTCTCCATAGACTTCTGTGTGTAGCTGGATACAGATACTATTAAAATAAGAATCTAAATAAAGGGAAGGAGGAGAAAAAAGGCCGATAAGTGGAGAAGGAAACATATTTCTTTAACCCCTTCTGGACCGAGACAATTTTCATTTTTGAATTTCCATTTTTCCTCCCCACAATTTTTTTCATTTTTCAGTTGAAAGAGTCACATGAGGGCTTATTGTTTGCAGGATAAATTGTACTTTGTAAAGGCCTCATTCAAAATTCTGTACAATGTACTGGCAAGTACAGAGCTGGGTGTGGCATCTGTTTATGCGGGACCAGCTGTCATTTTTATTGATACCATTTTGGGGAATCACTGATGACTTGATCGTGTTTAATAAAATTTTTTTAGGAGGCAAAGTGTTAAAAAAAAAATAGTCATTTGTGCATTTTGATTTTTTTTCCCTCAGTACGGCGTTCACCGTATGGGATACATTTTTATTATTAATTTATTTTTATATGTGATCTAGGGAACGGGGGGGGGGGGGGGGGGGTATTTGAACTTTTATATTTTTTGTGTTTTTTTAATACTTTTTACTTTTATTTTCGGACCTCTTAGGGACCTTGAACCCTGGGTCTGATTGCTCATACAATACACAATACACCGCCATACTATAATGTATTGCAGTGTATAGTAAAATCCATTGCTGTCTATTACACGCTGCCAATAGCAGTGTGTAATAGACCTATGGGTAATGACCAATCTGGAAGCCTTCAATAGGGTTTAGGTGCCACAGTTGCGTTTTGCTGCTACATCTAAAGCGTTGTCAGCAGGTATTGGCTGTATTAGGGTTCACATGGAGTTTTTTGAACCGGATTGTGACGCGGGTAGCCGCCTCCGAATCTGGCTCCAAAAAACGCCTCCCGTGGCTAGCCTCAATTGGATGCCGATGCAGTGCACCAGCATCCAGTCGCGGCATTCCACTTCGGATTAGGCCCAAATGAATGGGCCTAGTCGGGAGGGAGTGTAGTGCCGTGGTGGATTCAGTCGTGGAATCCATGGCAAGATAAAGCAGCATACTTCTTTTTTCCACAAGCGGGAAAAAAACACTAGCGGAAAAAAGAAGTGAACGGCTGCAGAAAAACAATGCAGTGTTTTACAGTCACTGCGACATGGATGGGATTGCAGCAAATCCCATCCACACCTTGCGGTTTTGGAAATGGTAGCATGTCAATTATACCTATAGAAAGGCTGGCGGTGTCCCTATAGGAGGCAGAAAGTTTGCAGAGGTTTCCTGTGTAAATCCCAGCCGTGTGTTGCCGTACATAGAAGTCTATGACAAACACAAGAATAGCTGAGCGCGATCTCTTCGTTGACTCAGCTGTTCACATAGGTCTAAAAAAAATCAAGCCCACGTGGTAAACTCAGAGGACAGAGGAACGGACACCCCCGATCTTCAGATTGTAGAATTCTCAGTGGTTGGGCCCCACTTTGGGCATGTCCATTTGATATGTCATATAGGCAACTATTCCACCTGTTTGTCTTTTTCATGGTAAGGCAACAAGATAACGCAGGATTCTATATATCTATATGGACAACCATATATTACAGAGCCCTAGGTAGGTTTTAGGACCTTCATAAAGGTGTGATACATGTGATATATGGTATTGGTTCTATACAGGGAAGTCTGTTAATTAGACTCCTAGTCTGGGACTGCCCACCTGACAGTATAGAGACTAATTAGCATATTTGGTGCTGAACCTACACCTCTGATTTCTTCATGTATTGATGTTCTTACGATTTACATCTTCAGCCTCTTCCACCATGTAACACATCCAAGGAGTCCATGCAAGTGTTCAAGGAGCACTGTAAGATTGCAGAGGAATACCACCAAGTGAAGAGAGAGATTACACTACTGGAGGAAAGGAAGTAAGTTCTACACATGGCCGTATACAATATATAAGGTCAACTGAACCCAACGATTTTGGAGGCAAAAGCCAACTAACTATCTAAGGCCTCGTTCACATCTGTGTTGGTAATCCGTTCGGAGGAGTCCGCATGGGAACCCCTTCGTACGGACTACCGAACGCATTGGCAAGTGGTGTGCAGTGAAAGCACACGGACCCCATAGACTATAATGGGGTCTGTGTGCTTTCCACACAGTTTCCGCATGGAACATGCGGACAGGAAAATAGTTCACGATCTGCTTTCCTGTCCGCAAGACTCGCGCGGAGACCGTGCGGAAAGCACACGGACCCCATTATAGTCTATGGGGTCTGTGTGCTTTCACTGTACACCACACGCCAATGCGTTCGGTAGTCCGTTTGGAGAGTCCCCATGCGGACTCCCCCGAATGGATTACCGATGCAGATGTGAGGCCTAACTTGCACTGGATTTTCACCAATGTTAGTAATAAAAAGGATTGGATGTGTTTAAAATAGTTGTTCTTGAGGAAAATGGGCCCTTCTCACTATGGGAGGTGTGGAAAAATTACAAACAGTTATACTCAAACTCCCTCAACTCTACTGGGCGGCCTCATGGCGTTCCATGCCTCCTTTGGGTCTTGTTCTAGCCTCCTGAGTGGCTTTTTGCACCCAGAAATCCACCTCAAAATCAACAGAAGATTCTGCCATGTAATGTTGGGGCAGTTGGGCCAAATTTGTCACTAATTTTCAGAAACAGTCCAGGCAAACTTGGGTATGTCCTGGACAAAAAGTTGGCATAGCTTATGAAACCCAGTCACAAAGTGGGCGGTCAGACTCTATATTGGGCAGGTCCATGCCCAGAGGGTGGTCCAGGGGCTGGGACTTGTACCGCCCTCTATTACCAACTATGTCATTGGTAAATATTCCTGACAAATTTCTTACAAAAATTTTGTCTACGTGGTGGTCATTTATTGAAGACAAAAAAATTGGTTCTGATTTTGTTTGTTTTTTTAATTTTTTCTAGAAAAGAGTTGATGGCCCGGCTGGATCAGTTTGAGAAGGAAAACTCAGATGCGGCTCACTTAGCACAAGAATACGAGGACCTCAGTAAAGAGAACCAGAGCCTGAGCCTGGCTCACTCCCGATGTAAAGAGCAATTAGAAAAACTGAGGATACAGTACCAGAAACGGCAGGGCTCGTCCTAACAGCGAAACGGCAAATGACAAGCAACGACCCTGTACAAAGTGATCAACACACCAGCACTTTCATTGTAAACCTATGTTAGACACCAAACGGTGGTACGCGAACCATGATGATGCTTCTTAAAGGGAACCTGCCACCAATATAGGCTTTTTTAAGATTATGACATGTTTTCATAACTGTAATCTAGGGGGCGCCATTGGACATATTTTGTAGAGGGCTGGTAAGCCTATTCGCCGTCATTTAGTAGAGCTGAGAGAGGTCACATGACGACACACTTTGGGAAATTTTTTAAACTGTCTATGCGAAAAAATGTCACCCTTGGCTGTCACCTTTGAAGCTGCCCCGTGGGCAATTACTATGGGCAACAAGGATATTTTTCTTTTAGACAGTTTCATACATCTCCGTCATGTTCTGCAGCCCTGACTACCTGACTACATACTTATTTTTCTTAGCCCCTCTGATCGGCCAACGTTGACTTGTACCCACTGTTTTAATAGGTATTGTACAAATGCCCTTAAAGGGGTTTTCCTACTAACACTGCAGGACACAGGACAGGGGTCTGATCACTGGGACTCCCAGAGATCACTAGAATGGGGGTCCTCGAGTACCCCAGTGAATGGAACAGCGGTGTACATATACATCCACTGGTCCATTCACTTCTATGGGACTGACCAAAGCCATAGAAGTTAATAGAGTGGTTATTAAAGGGGTTGTGCAGGACTTCAAAAACATGGCTGCTTTCTTCTATCCAGGAAGTGACATCACACCCATTTTAATGGGACGGAGCTATGGCACTGCCATGTGACCAATGGACCTGAGGCTACTTCCTAAAAAGAAGAAAGCAGCCATGTTTTTACAGTCCTGTACATGCCCTTTAAGTGTCCGCACCACAGCTACTTTCACACAGGGGATCCGGGATCCCCATTTTTGTGATCATCCACAGTGATCAGACACTTATCACTTATCCTATGGATAGGGGATGTGTTAGGAAAATCCCTTTAAGGGAAA
Organism: Leptodactylus fuscus; assembly: GCF_031893055.1. Taxonomy (NCBI): domain Eukaryota; kingdom Metazoa; phylum Chordata; class Amphibia; order Anura; family Leptodactylidae; genus Leptodactylus; species Leptodactylus fuscus. The sequence goes on along the minus strand of NC_134266.1, from coordinate 22,590,450 downwards.
GTGTCCTGGTGACAGCTTCCCTTTAATAACAAAGTGCAAATGTGTAAACCCGGAGCAATCCATTAGTAAGAGTGTAATTGACTCAAAACAAGTTTTATTTAATTTTTTTACTTTTTAAAGGGGTTTTCCAGGCTAAAAATATTTAGAACCTATCCTAAAGTTAGGTTGTTAATATCAGATCGGCAGGAGTCTGACTCCCGGCACCCCTACTGACCAGCTGCAGACAGAGAATGGAACAGGAAGCAGATAGCACTGTTTTCCATGTAGAACTGTGGAACTGAGTCAATGCAACTTAAAGGGATTCTATCATTAAAATTGTATTTTTTCTGCCTGCCACATTGGAATAGCCATAGGAAAGGCTATTCTTCTCCTTCCTTTAGATGTCTTCTGTGGGCCACCGTTCGGTAGAAATCCTGGTTTTCGTCGGTATGCAAATGAGTTCTCTCGCAGCACTGTGGGCAGGCCCCAGCGCTCAAACAGCACTGGGGGCGTACCCAATGCTGCAAGAGAACTCTCCAGAGCCGCCTCCATCTTCGTCTGGAACGGCCTCTCTTCATGTCTTCTTCCGGCGCTGGTTTCAAACTGCGCATGCCCGCTGGCCACAAGAAACGGGCCGCTTACACATATTGTGTAAGCGGCCATCTTCTTGTGGCCGGTGGGCATGCGTAATCGGCTTTGCCCGAGATCTAGAAGTTTGAACCCAGCTCCGGAAGAAGATGCGAAGAGAATCCGTTCCAGACGAAGATGAAGGCGGCGCTGGAGATTTCTCTCGCAGCATTGGGGACACCCCCATTGCTGTTTGAGCGCTGGAGCCCGCCCCTCAGTGCTGCGAGAGAACTCATTTGCATACCAACAAAAACCGGGATTTCTACCGAACAGCGGCGCGGAGAAGACATCTAAAGGTAGGAGAAGAATAGACTTTCTTAAGGGTATTCCTACGTCGTAGGCAGAAAAAATACAATTTTAATGATAGAATCCCTTTAAGTCCCATTCAAAAGAATGGAAGCCGATGTGCAGTACCTAGTCTGACCACTACACAGACAATGGCGCTGTCTGCTTCCTGCTCCATTCTCTGTGTATCAACTGATGACAACAGCTGATCGGAAAGGGTGCCAAACTTTCACTACTTTGTTATTGATGACCTACCTTTACAATAGGTCATCAATATTTTTAGTCTGGAAACCCCCTTTAATAACGGGATTGTCAACTTTGATCCATCTCTTTGTGTTAGACTGGTCCTGAGATGATAAGTCGATTATAAGGTCTTAGACTGCTAGGACCCAACCGTAATCTGGCAGTATGTGTTCAAATCCCCTGCAGCGCCCCCAAAGGTGAACTGAAGTATTACATATTTCACAATTTTCATAAATATTATATGGCCAGGCTATCCACACTGTATTTTGACCATTATAGCGAGAATCGGGATGTGACGGATTTTACATTTGCATTTTGTAATAAATTAACCCATTTTATCTTAATGTGATAGAAATCTGTAACTAACCTCGAACTTCTATGTTTTGTAAATGTAAATATAATTGATATGTCTCCGTTTGTTAGGATGACCGTTTCAAAAGACAGCTTCTGTAATAGTGACACCTTCAGGTTGTCAGGGGTATGACATCACCTGCCAAAAGAACCGTAAATATCCCTTAATCCAGATCCATTCTCAAAAGTACATTACAAAAGGTAGTTATATTTACTTTTCAATAAATTATATGTATATATACAGTATACGGGACTCCGGTCTTTGTTATTTGCACTTAGACACAGGGTCATAGCTATAAGTTGTACCCAGTCCCTGCTGTCTGAGTAGATCGAAATATGTCTCTGCCACATAAGAGTTCACCAATATTATCAATGGCACATGCTGGGGGGGCGCTGTTACTCACTTATCTCCAGCAGTCCCATAGAGATGAATGTAACACCACAGAATTGTGCGCCCATTGCTCCATTTGTGTAGAGGAACAGGACCCCGATTCTTGAGATCGCTGAGGGTCTTGGCACTAGATAGGGGATAAGTGTCTATGGTGGGAAAGCCTCTTTAGGACATGTCACCATATATGAAAAGCCCACTGATATACATCATCTGATCGGCGCTGTCACCCTGAGCATTTTGGTGTTTTGTTTATCCAAATCTGTTCAGCTATTCCAAAGATATAAGACATGTTGGTGTTGATACAAATCAGGGTCTACTAGCTAAGTGGGCGGTAACACTGTGGTTTTCTCTGGGGGCGGGGTCTATGTCATGCAGTGTTACCACCCACTTGATAGTAGACCCAACAGGGCTTATAGCTTTGGAATGGCTGAACAGATTAAGATGAACAAAAAAACCAAAATACTCAGGGTGACAGCGCCAATCAAATGATGTCGGCCATTGGGCTTTCAGGTCTTCTTCAAGCCGCTGGGGATCCCACAATCCTGACACTTTGCTAAGGACAAGGGTTACACGGAAACTAAATGTATACCTCCGAGCATACAAGTCCGTGTGATATATAAAGGTTATACATTTCTTAGGACTCCTTGACCGGAGTCCTCCAAGTAAAGAGGATTCTGTATATAGAGGATAAGGTCAGCGCGAAATATTCCAAATACTGATTCCAAAAAGTTATCATAGAAACAATATCTTCTATCTGAGAGAATGAAGCAATCCCTTACCGGAAATCAAGACATCGGTTTCTTCACAGCTGGTTATTTCTGAGTCTGGATGACAGTCACATTTATAGGGAATCTTACAAATGCCTTTAAAATGATAACAGAGCTCTTTAGGGTTCTTTAGTATGATCATTGGGATGTCTGGAAGGCCACAAGATGACTAGATACAGAGAAATCGATCTTTATCTGTATGCAAATTATCAGTAAGTGCACTGTGGGCGTTGCTTGGTGCTTAGCTCCGCCTCTTCAGCTGTGATTGACAGCCTAAGTCTCTGCATGAGACTCCTATTACGCCGGCTGTGATGTGGCCACAGTCATAGGTTGTCAATCATGGCTGGAGGGCTCATGTTATGCTCCGTTTAGCTTAGCCATCTGTATATGGTTATAGTCCAGTATTGCGTTTTAGAGGAATTTTAGGAGCTGATAGACTCCCCTTTCAAGGGATTGTTCCACAATAGAGGATTGGGTATACATGTCTGACCATCCTTCTATGGGACTTTGGTATTCTTTGTCAGTTTTTATTTTTTCATCACTGTAGCCATATGAGGGCTTGTTTTTTGTAGGACAAGGTGTACTTCATACTGGTACCATTTTGAGGTAGCTATAATTTATTGAAATATTTGTCTACCAGGAAATGACTTATTGTTTAAAGGGGTTCACCGGGCAAAAAAACATTTTTTTTTCTAAAAATGTCTGTTAGTGGTATTAATGGGTTAATAAGTGCACCCAAATCCCGTTAGCCATATTTTGAGTGATTTCTAGGTTTCTCTTGGAGCTCCTGGCATCCTCTGCATTTGTGTACACGGGTCGCTTACTGCTCTCTTATCCTACAAATACCATGATGCATTGCTCCTCACTCAGATCCCTCCCTCTTTCACACCCCCTCCCTGTTTCCCTAACTAGCCCATAGACTACTAGCCATACCCAACTAACTAACTCACCCCGTTCCCTATCCCATCATACTTACCTATCTTGCTGTCTTCTGGGCACGGGAGAGCCTTCTGTCCTTCTCCTCTTCACATCTGCTGATGCCTGCGCAATAGAGCCGGAGTGCAGCACTCAAGGTCTATTGCACAGGTGCCAGCAGAAGATCAGGACATGAAGACAGGTAAGTATGATGGGGTGGGGGCTAGTATTAGTGACGTTCCGTTTCTGGAAACAGAACGTCACCGGAAAATCAGAAAATGTGCTTAGGGCGGTCACATTTTAGGCTAGGGGAGGGTGACTGGAGCACTCACATTAGGTGGGGGGAGGCTTTCATTTAGGGTTAAACTATCATTTTATCCCAAATAACCATTTTAGGTTAAACATATTTTTAGGTGTAAACTGAATTTTATTGAAATTTTCAAAAATAAAACAGGAAAAGTCACAGAAGATTACAACAATGTAAAAAGGGAACAAACCAGGGGAGAATCCAATATCCTGAAAACAACAAAACAGCGCAGGAAGTGGGCCAAACAGGGCTAAACAAGTGCATGTGCCGGGAGCGAACAACACTGAACAGCACAAAAGGAAAAACTGCAGACACAGCACAGCCCCAAGAACGGGACTAACACAATGCAGAACTGAGGGAAGACTACACACCACAAGGACAGGAAACAATAGGGAGAGAGGAAAATGACAGCTGACGTAGAAGTAAAAAGAGGGACAAAAACGCCCATAAACCCCCTAGGGGGGACAAACCAAAAAAGTTAGGGGAAAAGGGAAGCAAACTCAGGCTGCATTCACACTGAGTTACGTTGGCGTTTTTTGTGCTGTTTTTGTGCTGATTTTGCACATAACGCCGCGTATACGCCGCGCTATTTTGCGGTCGCGTTGACCAGCGCAAACGCGGCGTATACGTGGCGTATACGCGGCGTTATGTGCAAAATCAGCACAAAAACAGCACAAAAAACGCCAACGTAACTCAGTGTGAATGCAGCCTCAGATGAATCCTGAAACATGAACCACAGCCACCAGAGGGTCTCAAATTTAGACGAGTCCACAAGGTCCCCTGCGACTATAGCTTCCATCCTCCTAATAAGGAGGAATTCCTGGAGCCACTCCGACAAGGAGGGAGCTACTGAGCTGCGCCAGTGGCATGGAATGACCGTTCTGGCGGCCGTGAGAAAATGTCGAAGTAAGTCACCCTTGACCCTAGAAATCTTTCCAGGGATAAGAGAGAGGAGGGCCAGTTGGAGGGAGGGGGACAGAGTACAGGGAGAAAACAGACGACCAAAACTCCTGAAGTTTTCCGCAGTCCCACCAAATATGGAGGAGGGACCCCACAGCGGACCCACAGCGCCAACAGTCATCCGACACAAATGCAAGAGGGTCGAGCAGCGGTACCATCGAGACAGTATTTTATAATTTTTCTCCTGCGCACTGCAGGGCATAGGCAGTTTGTGAGTCAATAGGAAGGAACGTTCCTAATCAGCAGCAGATAAACGGGAGCCCAGGTCGGAATGCCAAGCCCTGGTAAAGGGAGGGAGACCCGGAGCAGAAGCCGTGAGGAGGATATCGTAGAGGGTGGAGAGAACTCGAGTCGGCACTCCAGGGCGAAGGAACTCGTTCTCCAAAGCAGTCGGGGCAGAGGACAGAACGGGCTGTAGAGAAAACCGGCGAAGAAACGCAACAAGCTGGTTATACTCCAGCCATGACAGAGTAAGGTCCGGGAAAGATGCCTGCAGTAGACTGAGAGAGGGTAGGGGAGAGGATCCGACAATAGACCCCAGTCGGACATCATCGCCAACAGACCAGCAAAGAAAGCGGCGGGCAGTTTGACCAGGGGGAAATATGTTATTCTGAAATAGGAGGGTTAGGCGGCCCAGAACCTTGGCCAGGGAAAGAGAAGAGCGAACAGAGTCCCAGGTAGTAAGGAAATGGGAAGAGAGAAGGGAGGCATGTGTCAGAGCCGGCCGAAAATGGGGGGGGGGGATCCATGGGAGAGAGTCGAGATGGGCAGAGAGGAGCTCCGCCTCAACGGAAACCCATTGTTTATCCAAGGCCCGAAAACGCCAGTTGAAGAGACGGAGCAACACTGCCGAGCGGTAATACAAAAAGAGGTCGGGGAGCCCCGCCCCCCCCCATTAGTCTTGCGTCGGAATCCAATTCTACTACGAGAGGGACCCCAGACAAATCTACCCAACATCGATTGAAGAGTCTTAAAATAACACCTGGGCACAGGGACTGGGAGGGCCTGAAAAAGGTAAAGAAATCGGGGCACAACGTCCATCTTTAGTGCATTAATACAACCAAACCAGGATAAACCGAGCGACCTGTACATCCGCAAATCGACAGCGGTTCTCTCGAGCAGAGGAAGGTAATTCAGTGCAACCAGAGCAGTGGGGTCGGCAGAAATCTGAACACCCAGATACTTAATACAGCGGGGCTGCCACTTAAAGGGAAAACTGGCGGCCAACTTTAGAACCTCCAACTGCGCGAGGGAAATGTTAAGGGCCTCGCTCTTGGAAAGATTGACCTTAAAGTTAGAGGCATCACTATAGTGTCGGAATTCGTCAAGGATCGTGGGAAAGGAGTCACGCAGCCGGGCAACATAAAGTAGTAAGTCATCAGCGTAGAGAGCCAAGCGAACCTGAGACTGGCGCACTGAAAAACCCGAGATATCTGCGCGTGATCGAAGAGCGACCGCCAGGTGTTCCATTACAAGGGCATAAAGCAAAGGGAAAGTACCGTTGCGCACAGGGAAGGGATCGGATAATAAACCGTTAGCACGGACCCGCGCCGAGGCGTCACCGTACAGGGACAAGACCTTATGCAAAAAGCCAGGGCCAACATTCACTTGTTCCAAGGTGGCTCGTAGGAAGCCCCAATGAACGCGATCGAACGCCTTCTCAGCGTCAATAGATAAGAGGCACAAAGGAGGACCCTTGGAGCGCGCTGCACCTGTAACTAAAAGGGTGTTACAAATGTTGTCCCTGGCTTCGCGGCCAGGGATAAATCCCACCTGATCAGTGTGAATCAAACGGGGCATTAGAGGGGAAAGGCGAGTTGCTAGCAGTTTCGTGTATAATTTAATGTCAGGTTAAACATATTTTTAAAGAATTTTTGGTGATGTTTTTAATTTTCTAAATTATATCTATATAAAAAGTGGATGCTGTGACCCATTGATTGTGGGGGTGTCTGCTTTTGAACCCCCACCAATCTGATATGGATGACCTATTCTATGGTTAAAGGGTTTCTAGCACTACAGATACTTACCTCCTATCCATAGGGGGTCTAACTGCTGGTTTCCCGTGTTCAGTAGAATGGGGGAGTCCTTCTGATTCATCCCCGTGAATGAAACAACGGGGTGCTTGTGTGACTGGTACTCCATTAAAAGGGTTGTCCGGCCCAACGTGTATTTTGTGAAAGTGGTTATTTGTCACACGTAGGCACTCATAATGTCCAAATGAAAAATATATACGCAAAAAAGTAACCACTGAAACTCACCATATATTCACCATAATCCCCAAGGGTGCACGACCTAGAAGCTTCTGGACTCACGAAGCAAGACTTCAATAGTAAGATGCAAACAGGAAAGTAGGTCCGCAGTCCTTTTCGGATATGTTTAAAATTTAACTTTTAATCCATAGTTTAAAAAGTACAGATTTCCAGATAGAAGTCAAAAAATAAAGTTCCAAAGTGAAGAAAAAGTTAGGAAAATACACACATAGTGATTAAAAAGTATGGAACGCCGACGCGTTTCGAGGTAGAACTACCTCTTACTCATGGCAGGTCGAGGTAGTTCTACCTCGAAACGCGTCGGCGTTCCATACTTTTTAATCGCTATGTGTGTATTTTCCTAACTTTTTCTTCACTTTGGAACTTTATTTTTTGACTTCTATCTGGAAATCTGTACTTTTTAAACTATGGATTAAAAGTTAAATTTTAAACATATCCGAAAAGGACTGCGGACCTACTTTCCTGTTTGCATCTTACTCATAATGTCCCCCAAACACTTTTTTCCCCGTGTCTTTGCATTGTTGGGTGTTTTCTGCGCTCCTTCTCTGTTTATGTGTATCATGTAAGGCGCATGCGCATGGAAACTGTGCAGAAGTTCCACTCTTATTGTGTACGCCCTGTAGCAGATATCAGTGCTGTTTGCATTGCCCCTGTGGTACACATCACATATGACATTCTCAATATCTTCTCCCAACCTAGCCGCCCCTATTCTAATGAAGAGCCATGATGCATCCATCCATTCACAGGCACAACAAAAGCGAAATTGCTTTTGACATACAACGAGAGAAGATTGCATGGAACATAATACAAAGAATTTAGAGAACTATGACATATTACGTGTGTACTGCGTAGAGCTTTTTTAATTTTACCCCGGACAACCCGTTAGTTTCGATGGAGCTTCTGGGACGGTAATCTCCAGTAATCCCATAGAAGTGAATGGCGCATTGGTCAATGGAGGAGTCATCAGGGACTTTCTTTCCCCTTCTCCTGAACGCTGAGGGTTACGGCAATCGGACCATCAAATATCTGCAAAATGACTGACGACAACCAAAATTTATTAAAATAAACTAAAAATGGGAAAGTGTTGAGTCAGCAGAAGAAATTGTGAGATTTCCTGACGCTTTGCACTAATGACATCCAGATTTACGGTCACTGTGTTGCAATATTTTGTTCGGTTCAGTAGAACAGCTGTGTCTTGCAGAAAGCTTTAGATTTATTCTGAAATATTTTGCAATAGGAAAAGTTTGGTGGATTGCCATAATATGAGAGTAGCAGATCTGTGAGTGTAATACGGGATTGCACAATACGCTGCAGTGATATCAGAGGTAATGTATATGAATAGAATATCAGACCGTATCTCTAAAATGCCCCCAAAGGGCTAAGCTGGGTATAACACATGCCAACAGTGAATGCCCATCAGGACATCATCTAAACCAGGGGCCCCCAACCACTGGTCCACGGACCAGTCCCGGGGCGCGGGGCATGTTGCACCGGTCCACGTAACAGCGAATTTAGCCCCGCCCACTTTTGTGTTGACTACGCCCACTCATTAATTTTTTATGTGCCCGCACACAGTATAATCCTCCTACAGTCACCCGTAAATTATATGTCCCCCTTCTATCTCTCCCCTAGTTTCATATACACCCTTCATCTGCCCCCAGTTTCATGTCCCCCCTCCATCTCTGCCCCCAGATTCATGTCCCTCCTCCATCTCTGTCCCCAGATTCATGTCCCCATCTTTGCCCCCAGTTTCATGTCCCCTCCATCTCTGCCCCCAGATTCATGTCCTCTCCATCTCTGCCCCCAGATTCATGTCCTCTCCATCTCTGCCCCCAGATTCATGTCCCCTCCATCTCTGCCCCCAGATTCATGTCCCCATCTCTGCCCCCAGATTCATGTCCCCCCTCTATCTCTGCCCCAGATTCATGTCCCCCATCTCTGCCCCCAGATTCATGTCTCCACATCACTGCCCCCAGTGTCATGTCCCCACATCTCTGCCCCCAGATTCATGTCCCCCATCTCTGCCCCCAGATTCATGTCTCCACATCTCTGCCCCCAGATTCATGTCCCCACATCTCTGCCCCCAGATTCATGTCCCTCCATCTCTGCCCCCAGATTCATGTCCCCACATCTCTGCCCCCAGATTCATGTCCTCTCATCTCTGCCCCCAGATTCATGTCCCCACATCTCTGCCCCCAGATTCATGTCTCCACATCTCTGCCCCCAGATTCATGTCCCTCCATCTCTGCCTCCAGATTCATGTCTCCACATCTCTGCCCCCAGATTCATGTCCCTCCATCTCTGCCCCCAGATTCATGTCCTCTCCATCTCTGCCCCCAGATTCATGTCCTCTCCATCTCTGCCCCCAGATTCATGTCCCCTCCATCTCTGCCCCCAGATTCATGTCCTCTCCATCTCTGCCCCCAGATTCATGTCCCCTCCATCTCTGCCCCCAGATTCATGTCCCCATCTCTGCCCCCAGATTCATGTCCCCCCATCTCAGCCCCCAGATTCATGTCTCCACATCTCTGCCCCCAGATTAATGTCCCCACATCTCTGCCCCCAGTGTCATGCCGTCCTCTCCTTCATCTGCCCCCAGTTTCACGTTCCACCTTAGTGTACACATTACACTTACCTTTTCCTCGCTCCCCCGCCGCTTTCTGCATGCGTCTCTCTCTCACTGACACAGTTGTAGACGCGATGTGACGCCATCACATCGCGTCTACACAGCCAGTAGGTGGTGTAAGAGGGTGAAACAGCCCCTGTGTAGTGAATGTGCAATGTGTAATTGAGTTGGTGTTTTCATAACCTGACATTTTGTTGTTTGACCACGAGAGGTCGCTGTTGCAAGATAACAAGTAAAAGGAAAAAGGCTGTATGCCCCTGGAAGATTGATGTGGAAACCCTGATCGTTGGAGGAAGGTTCTAGGAGCCATTTTGAGTCAGAGTGTGCTGGACTCTAGAGAAGAGAGAGCTGTGGAGACATCACTGTGCAGAGAGGGTCCTTGGAGGGAGAAGCCACAGCAAGAATAGCTGAGGATTTGAGACTTTCAGAGTCTGTCCAGACACCATCCTAAGGAGAAGATTACTGTCAGAGACTTGGCTGAGAAGTGAGACTGCCAGTGAGACCGCATGCTGTCCGAGGAGCTCCTCTTCACCCGGATGCTAACAGAGACTAAAAGGTACCCAACAGAAGTAAGCGTGCACGCACCACACTGCAAGTTTTGCACCATATTGCTGGGACTGAGTAAAAAGCCTGTAGTTAGTTAGTTAGGTATAATCATCACCCCAGGCTGCAATACTGGTGAACTATCTACCTGTCTGGTAAAAGGACTAAGTCACAGAGGATTTCTACAGAGTTATATCTCCCAGAGAGGGACTTGTAAGGAAGTCTGGGAGCAACATTTAGTTTAACTTTACACTGTTTGGCTTGCAAGCTAACTAACCATTATACTTGCTTAGTTGTACTTGGTTTGGGGGGAATTTAGTAGTATTGTGATAAGATTGTAAACCCTGGTGTTACACCGCCGGATGCCTGTGTCACACACACTGAATTGTTCCTGTGTAATAGGGTAATAACAGGTAACAGGCAGCTGCATAGGCGCAGCCTGCATGTAGGTAAAAGCTTGGAGTATATTGAAGGCCACACTAGTGGGCACCGTGCTGTATAACACCAGGGTCCCAGCCTCTAGGCTGTGTAAATGTAATACCTGGGAGTCTTCTTTTGGACAAAAGAGGTTATCTAAACTAAGTAAAGTCCTATCTTGGTTAAATTGAATTGGACTCACTTCCTTTGTTCGTGACTTTGCTGTATCCTGGGGAGCCCACCTCGGTACACGGCTTACAACTTGGCGTAGTCGGCAGGATACAGCGACCCTCATGGACGGGAATGTGGCGGGAGAGAATCCCCTGGCACCAGCTGTGGTGGTCCAGGGTGCCCCTGCACAGCAAGCCCCAGCGCTGGGGATGCCGGCCCAAGTGGGGTACTTATCGGCCGGGGCACTAATGCAGCATCTGCCAAAGTTTGACGGTAATAATATGACGTTGCAGGACTGGACTGAAAGGGTACGAAGTATAGTTAGACTGAGCAACCTGATACCGGAACTGCGTGCAGAGATAGCATTAGGGGCCCTAGAAGGTGACGCTAGACGGACAGTGATGGTACGGCCCGAATCGGAAAGAGACACTTTAGAAAAAATATTTTCTCTGCTAGAGGGAGCTCAGGGAGGGCGTGCCAAGGTAGCGCAGTTGCGGAGCAACTTCTTCAATCGGTCACAGAGGGAGGGTGAGACTTTAACGCAATACTCTAACGCCTTACAAGAGATGCTGAATGAAGTGCAGCGACGAGACTCAGAGGCTATGGGAGCCTTCAAAGAAGTGGACCGGCTGCTACGAGATCAATTCATCCTAGGGTTATCCAATAAGTTGTTACAGGATAAACTGCAAGAGATGATCCAGGCAGATGCCAACCTGACATTCTATAATGTTTACCTGGCTGCTGTAGAGAGGGAAGAAGCGCCCGTGGCTGTGAATGTGAAGGCTGTGAGTAGCACCCAAGTGACAGGGACCCGTGGAGGTCCTGAAGACCCAGGGTCCTTAAAGGATGTAGTCCAGGCTCTACGGGCAGAAATGAGAGAACTCCGACTGGAGGTGTCCCAGATGCGAGCAGGTCAATCCATGGTTCCAGAAATGACCGCATCGTCCTACTCTCCCCCGCTGAGAGTACACCGTGGCCGAGGACCCACCAACCGAGGCTCATCAGCTGGACAGGGATCAAGGGGACCCCTCTGCTGGAGTTGCAGACAGTATGGCCATATCGCCAGAGAGTGTAAGGGGGAGGTGGAACCCGAGCCGGCTTTAAACTCCCGACCGCCGCAGTAACGGGGCGTCCTGTGGCGGTTCACCAACAATCAAGCCCCGTATGTGATGAATGCGATCTATATGCTAGCAGCCCCGTTATGGAAGCTGAGCTGGAGGGCCAGAAGGTACGCTGCTTAGTTGATACTGGATCGGAGTGCACCCTGATGCCCCTGGAGTTCTTCGAGAGACACTTCGGACATATGATGGAGCCAGAGGATGGAAGTGTCATCCGGTTGATAGCTGCCAACAATGGTGCGATGGATGTACAAGGGATCGTCTGGATGCGGGTCCGGCTGTTTGGGCAAGACATTGGCAAAAAGGGGATCGTGCTGATAGACCATCCGTCCAGGAGAGGACTCGATGTGACGCTGGGCATGAACGTGCTGAGAGACCTAGATCATCACCTTTATGCAAAGGAAGGACCTAAATACTGGCAGCGGGCCACCACACACCGGCCGACTCAGAAGGTCCTACAGCAGATGGTGAGGAGCTGTAGTTTGCAGAAGAGCACCATGGCAGGGCGCTCCATTGGATACGTGAAGGTGCCGCTGAGTGCCCCAATGAAGATTCCACCGCGACAGGAAAATATTGTGATGCTTCCGGTGGGGGCTGGACGACCATTAAATGGACTAGAGGTCTTGATAGAGCCTGCCCTGCAGGGAGAAACGCAGACCCGCCCTCTGGTAGCCCGAGCACTTGCCACTGTGAAGGATGGGTGTGTGCCTATACGCTGTCTCAACGTTCTGGACAGTGAGTTGTTCGTGCCTGGGAATACCCTGCTGGCTGAAGTTCACGTGCCCGGGGGTGACATCCTTCGCCGGAAGAGCTTCACGTTGCAGCCTGATGGGAGGTCGTCTTGGACCTATGCTGTGAAGGTCCAGCAAAGGCAGGCTCCAACGGCAGAGTGGAATGGCCAAGTGATCATGTCTCTGATGGGAGTAGATCGCCGGTCTCTGACCCCGGGACAACAGAAGCTTCTGGAGGACACTCTGTGGGAATTCCAGGAGGCGTTTTCAAGACACGATGAAGACTTCGGGTGTGCTACCGCCATTGAACACGAAATCCCCACTGGCGACGCTGCGCCTATTCGGGAGCGGTATAGGCAGATTCCCCCCAAGATGTATCAGGAGGTGAAAGAAATGGTGGCTAGCATGCTGGAGAATCAAGTGATCCAGGAGAGTAAGAGCCCATGGGCTGCTCCGGTGGTCTTGGTGCGGAAGAAAGACGGAAGTCTCCGTTTCTGCATAGATTACCGGAAACTAAATGCTAAGACCGTCCGTGATGCATACCCCCTTCCACGGATTGAAGAGTCACTATCCTCCCTCGGTCATGCCAAGTATTTCTCAACGCTTGACTTGGCCAGTGGATATTGGCAAGTGCCAGTGACCGAAAAGGACAAGGCCAAGACAGCGTTTATCTTACCCATGGGACTCTATGAGTTTAACAGAATGCCTTTCGGTCTGTCCAATGCCCCAGGGACATTTCAGCGGTTGATGGAACTCTGTTTGGGTGACCTAAACTTTGAGTCGGTATTGATATATTTGGATGACGTTGTAGTGTTTGGGTCCTCATTTGAAGATCATCTCGAAAAGCTGCGGCAGGTCCTAGGGCGAATGCGTGATCATGGGCTAAAAATCAAGCCCAAGAAGTGTCAACTATTCCAGCAGCGAATAGAGTACTTGGGACATGTAGTCACTCCGGAAGGGGTACAACCTGCGCCCAGCAAGGTGGAGGCTGTCCAGAAGTGGCCCCAACCAAGAACCCTGCGTGAAGTACAAGCCTTTCTAGGGTTGGCCGGTTATTACAGGAGATTCATACCCAAGTTCTCTCATCGGGCTGGCCCCCTAAATGAACTACTGAGAGGCACAGCTGGTGGACCCAAGAATCGCCCCATTGAGTGGGGGCCACGACAGCAAGAAGCCTTTGAGGGGTTAAAGAAAGCTCTGACCAGTACCCCGATCCTGGCCTATGCACAGTTTGATAAGCCATTCCTGTTGTACACCGATGGAAGTCTACATGGTTTGGGAGCTGTGCTATCTCAAGTTCAAGATGGACGTGAGAGGGTGATTGCCTATGGCAGCCGGTCCTTAAGGGAGTCAGAGCGTAACCCCGACAACTACAGCTCCTTTAAGTTGGAGCTTTTGGCACTTGTATGGGCCATGACTGAAAGATTCACAGAGTATCTGACGGGTGCAGAAGTGATTGTGATGACAGACAATAACCCTTTAGCACACTTAGAGAACGCTAAGTTAGGTGCCCTTGAGCAGAGGTGGATGTCCCGCCTTTCCAAGTATCAATACCGTATCCAGTTCCGATCAGGGAGAGAGAATGGCAACGCTGATGCCCTCTCCCGAGTCCCTGTGGGGTTGCCAACCAAGAGTGGAGAGGAAGGGCTAGAAGACAGTGAAATCCCACACGTCGGCAGAATACCGCCATTCCAGAACATAACCCATTCAAGTGGGGTGGCTTCAGGGATGCCGATGGTGCTGGGGAAGACATTGGAAGATTGGGAAAGGGTTCAAAATAGTTGTCCGGACCTATGTAAAGTGAAAGAGTGGATCCGGACTAAGATCTGGCCACGGCCGAATGAGCGGGCTAGCTTAACCCAAGAGGGTCAGAAGTTACTGAGACAGTGGGATAAGCTGGTTGTCATCCAAGGACTCCTATGTCGGACCATATACATACAGTCAAAGCTGCAACACCGGCAACAGATTGTCATCCCGATGTCATTGGGACCAGTAGCCGCTCAGGAAGCCCATGAGAGTGGGGCCCATTTTGGGAGTGCCAAAACGTACCAATGGCTCCAACGATTTGTGTATTGTCCAGATTTGGGAAAGATGGTGACCAAGGCATGTCTTCAATGTCGGTCCTGCGGGCTGAGTAAAAGTCCCGAACAACGTGCCCCTGTACAAACTATTCAAACATCTGCCCCCCTGCAAATTCTAATGATTGATTATGTACAGATTGGGTACTCTACCTCAGGACATTCTTACTGTTTGGTTATGACGGACCATTTTACAAAGTATGCAGTAGCTGTACCCACCAGAGATCAGACGGCTGAATCTGCTGCCGAAGCGGTCTGCAAACACTTTATACAAGTGTTTGGGTGTCCACAGAAAATCCATTCAGATCAGGGGGCGTGCTTTCAGGGGGCTTTGATGAGTGAATTGTATCAACTCTATGGGATCGAACGTTCTCGCACGACCCCATATCATCCACAGGGGAACGGGGCATGCGAGCGGTTCAACCGCACC
The DNA here is from genome assembly GCF_031893055.1 of Leptodactylus fuscus. NCBI lineage: Eukaryota > Metazoa > Chordata > Amphibia > Anura > Leptodactylidae > Leptodactylus > Leptodactylus fuscus. The sequence goes on along the minus strand of NC_134266.1, from coordinate 22,575,241 downwards.
TTGATACAGATGTTGCGGACGCTAGAGGATAGTCAAAAAGCTCGGTGGCCAGAGTATCTACCTGAACTGATGTGGGCCTATAACAATAGAGTACACAACACCACTGGTTACTCTCCACACATGTTGATGTTTGGGAGGGCAGGTCAAGAGATTGAGGATCTCCACATGCCAGATCCAATGCAGCCTCCTCCAAGGAGCACTACCGCATGGGCGCAAGAACACCGTCGCCGACTGAGAGCAGTACATAAGGTTGTGGGTGAACGCATGAGACAAATAGTACACCCCAACCCAGGGCCGGTGCAGAGGGATGAGTACGCCCCAGGTGATCGTGTGATTGTCAGGGCCAAGAGGCCAAAGGGAAAATTGGATGGGCGGTGGGAGGCGGTACCATATGTTGTGAAGCAAAAGGTAGACCCTGATATTCCAGTGTATGAGGTACAGCCAGTAGGGACTGGAGGACCCTCAAGGAACCTTCACCGTAACATGTTAAGACGCTGCAATTTTGAGCACTCGGTGGCCGACGAGGTGGTACAGGCTCCTAGCATTGTTACCAGGGAAACCCCCTTAGACGATGAGTGGTGGGTTGTCCCTGCCCCAGCCGATCCAGGGAACCAAGTCGAGTCTAGTTTGCCGCCCAGGGAGGGAGTTGTACAACCTGCAGAACAGCCATCATTGGGTGTGCCGGGTGCCCCTGATTCTGTGACTCTGCGTAGGACAGCCAGGTCCAATGCCGGGGTACCCCCACAGCGCTATGCGCAAGATGAGTTTATATGGGAAAGGTTGCCAGGGACGTCAACCTCTAGTGGGGTGGCATGTAAGAGGGTGAAACAGCCCCTGTGTAGTGAATGTGCAATGTGTAATTGAGTTGGTGTTTTCATAACCTGACATTTTGTTGTTTGACCACGAGAGGTCGCTGTTGCAAGATAACAAGTAAAAGGAAAAAGGCTGTATGCCCCTGGAAGATTGATGTGGAAACCCTGATCGTTGGAGGAAGGTTCTAGGAGCCATTTTGAGTCAGAGTGTGCTGGACTCTAGAGAAGAGAGAGCTGTGGAGACATCACTGTGCAGAGAGGGTCCTTGGAGGGAGAAGCCACAGCAAGAATAGCTGAGGATTTGAGACTTTCAGAGTCTGTCCAGACACCATCCTAAGGAGAAGATTACTGTCAGAGACTTGGCTGAGAAGTGAGACTGCCAGTGAGACCGCATGCTGTCCGAGGAGCTCCTCTTCACCCGGATGCTAACAGAGACTAAAAGGTACCCAACAGAAGTAAGCGTGCACGCACCACACTGCAAGTTTTGCACCATATTGCTGGGACTGAGTAAAAAGCCTGTAGTTAGTTAGTTAGGTATAATCATCACCCCAGGCTGCAATACTGGTGAACTATGTACCTGTCTGGTAAAAGGACTAAGTCACAGAGGATTTCTACAGAGTTATATCTCCCAGAGAGGGACTTGTAAGGAAGTCTGGGAGCAACATTTAGTTTAACTTTACACTGTTTGGCTTGCAAGCTAACTAACCATTATACTTGCTTAGTTGTACTTGGTTTGGGGGGAATTTAGTAGTATTGTGATAAGATTGTAAACCCTGGTGTTACACCGCCGGATGCCTGTGTCACACACACTGAATTGTTCCTGTGTAATAGGGTAATAACAGGTAACAGGCAGCTGCATAGGCGCAGCCTGCATGTAGGTAAAAGCTTGGAGTATATTGAAGGCCACACTAGTGGGCACCGTGCTGTATAACACCAGGGTCCCAGCCTCTAGGCTGTGTAAATGTAATACCTGGGAGTGTTCTTTTGGACAAAAGAGGTTATCTAAACTAAGTAAAGTCCTATCTTGGTTAAATTGAATTGGACTCACTTCCTTTGTTCGTGACTTCGCTGTATCCTGGGGAGCCCACCTCGGTACACGGCTTACAGTGGCATGCATCGGTGAAGCAAGGAGCTGACCTGTGACAGCTCCTTGCTTTAGCCGCGTATGTGTTCAACTCAGATCTGCGTCCTCTGGACGCAGATCTGAGTTGAAATCGGGACATACCTCCCTCCAACCAGGACCGCGGGACACGTCACCGAAATCGTGAATGTCCCGCGGAAATCGGGATGGTTGGGAGGTTTGATACTATCTCCTTGACATCCCTTGATGTCTTAATCATATCACTGTCGCAGTTCTCTATGCATCTCTCTGCCATGCGTTCCACTGTGGAACACATGCGCTACTTCTGGTCGTCGGCAATGCCGATACCAGAGGTGCTTTTCTACACTTAACTATGCTTAACCCCTCCCCCACACCCTTCCCTGCCCCCAATCACACCCCTTCCTGCCCCCGCCGGCCCATAGAAAAATTGTCTTGCTGAAACTGGTCCCTGGTGGAAAAAAGGTTGGGGACCACTGATTGTGATATTGGGCTGCCATAGGGACAGCATAGACAATACCGCCATCAGAGGTTCGCCCACTTATATATATAGCGTCAAGATGCTGATATGGTGGTACCCGTCACCCATAAAGTTTACGGTTTCCTTAGAGCAGTGTTTCCTAAATGTTTCAAGTCGCGGAGCACTATTCAGGACAGAAGTTCTGTAGGGAGCACTTAGCAAATTTTACCTAAAACTTACATAGGTGCCAAAGATAACAAGCGATATTAATGGTGGGGGGGATTTCTAACAAATCGATATTAGATATTCCATTTTTTATTAACTTTATTCAAATTTTTTTCTTTTTCAGACACAGTTAAAAAATAAGAGTATAAGGAAAATCAAAAATCCTGAAAACACAGATCCTGTTTCTTAAATCTTAAAAAACTTAATGTCTTCATTTTAATGTGAAAATTGGGGCTGCTTTGATTTGCACAGTTTCAACACTTCTGGCGCATTTGGCATCACTATAAGGCTCCGTTCTCACGGAGTAACGCGCCGCTCATTTAGACACGTATACACGTATCAGTGCGGGGTGCTTCAAAACAGATCCCATTGACTTCAATGGATGCCGGCTTATGTGTGCTACACATTGAAATCAATGGGTAAAAAAGATTACCATTGTGTTCAATGTGTAGTGCGCGTAAGACGGAACCCATTGAACTCAATGGGATTCTGTTTTTACAGCTCTGATACTTCACACGAGTTTTGTGGCAAAAACAGGGCCACAAAACTCCGTGTGAATGCACCCTAAAGACTCAGAAACCACCAGAAATCGGCAGAGAGAAAAGTCTTGCAAGTCTCTGCAGGTTTCAGTATACAAATGGCAGACACCTGGTGGACTCCGTAATGGTCTATGGGGTCTCCCGCTGTCTGCAGGTAACCTCTGTTTTAGCAGTCCAGTTCTCCGTGGGTTGGATCCCCAAGTGGACCCGCAGATGTGAATCTAGTCTTAGGGTAATTTCACACTGAGTTTTTTGATCAGAACTTTGGCATTGTCAAAACCTGACCAGAAAACGTGTGAGACGTTTTTTGGGGCGTTTTTTGCTATTTGAAGCGTTTTTTTGAGGTGTTTTTCGAGGAGTTTCCTGATCTGTTTTCCTCTTGGGATGTAGTCATGAATTATACTCAAAGGGATTCTACCATTAAAACCCTTTTTTTTTGTGGATAAGACATTGGAATAGCCTTTAGAAAGGTTATTCGTCTCTTACCTGTAGACGTGGTCTCCGCTGCGGCGTTCCTTAGAAATACTGTTTTTTACCAGTATGCAAATGAGTTCTCTTGCAGCGATGGGGGCGGGCCCAGCGCTCAAAAAGCGATGGGGGCATCCCCACCACTACCAGAGAAGTGTCTCCAGCGCCGCCTCCTTCTTCGTCTGCAGCGTCATCTTCAATGTCTTCTTCCGGTGCAGGCTTGTAACTTCTAGGACTCGGGTCTTGGGCAGAGAAGACTGCGCAGGAGCACAGGTCACGGGAAAATGGCTTGCACAGTATTGTTAGTGGCCATTTTCCCATGGCCTGTGCACCTGCGCAGTCTGCTTCAGGTTCCGCTTCAGGTTTCTGACCAAGAAACGTGAGCAGGAAAAACCGGCTCACATTGACTTGCATTGAAGCCGGAAAACGCTCAGACTTCAAAAAAGAATGACCATCTCGGAAAAAAACACTAGCGGAAAAGACTCAGAAGCGATTTGTAAACTTTGAATGGTGAGGCGTTTTTTGGTTCAGGGTTTGGAGGCGGATTTCTGCCAAAACCCTGACCAAAAAACTCAGTGTGAACTTAGCCTAAGGCTCCAGGGCTTGGTAGCAATTGCTCCTTTTGCACCCTATCTACTTCTGCAGCACCTGCAGCACCCATGGTTCAATATTACCAATTTTTTGAAAACATTACTTTCTAGATATTATCTATTACTATCGCTGGAATCACTTAACGTAAGTTCACATGTTGCAGATTTTCTTTTTTTTTTTTCTTTTTATGGTAGAGTTGGAAGGGACCTCAAGGGCCATCGAGTCCAACCCCCTGCGAGTGCAGGTTTTCCTAAATCATCCCAGCTATATGTTTATCCAGATTCCACTTGAAGATTTCCATTGATTTGTTGCAGGCATTTCCCAACTGTCCCCTTCACCTTAATGGGGCTTACAAAAACCCTCGCACTTGCTGTAGAAACAACTCTCTTCTAATACAAGAAATGGATTTTTCAGTTGCAAAAATTACTTATAAATAATATCACATTGGGAGAGATTTGTCATAACTTGGGCGCCGATTTTTGGGTGTACAAGGCATGAAAAGTTTTTACACAAAAATGTGTGACTTTCTTGAGTCCATAGAGACCTTCAACAAATCTCGAGAAGGTGCTACCCAAATTTCCTCAAAAAAGAATAATAAAAAAAAAAAAATATCAGGAATAAGAGTAAGAGGGTATTATAGTATAATGAAATGGAGATATCGGAGACAGTACATCATATCTGACACCTTTAGACCAGGGCCATATGGCGACCAAAGATCCCTGTCTTCACTAATGTTAATGAATGGAGTCACTTCGATCTAGAAGACCCAAAAAATTTCAAAAAATTGAGCCATGTGTCCCCAGCCTTAGGACTCCTAACTATAGTAGAAGTCCCATGTGATACGAAATTTCTTTGTCCATGACCTTCCCCACCACGTATCACTTTTGCCTTCTCTAGGCATGGCACCATTGTTAGGTACATTGCTTCATGGCGGAGTCGGCCTCTGTATATAGCCCGCTTGGAGGGTTACTCTAGACATGTAACATGGCCCTTCTCACATCCATCAGGATGCACTCACCATTTTAGTCACAGAGGGACAGCTGACGGGGTCAGGGCACTGAGTGTCTGCTATTTGTAGGGCGCGAGGGCAGAGCAGTGTTAAATTATTTACTATTTATTTAGTCGTGTTTATCTCGGATTGGCCACGACCACATGGAGATGTAATCCCAGCAATTTGGCAGATATTTCATGAATTCTTATTTATAGATGCCGCAAATGTGCAGCTGGGTGAAGAAACTCTATATTGTGCCTATGGGAGATGATGAAATCCTACTGGAACAGTCACACTATACGGAAAAGGCTGCTTTTTTTTTGCTTTTTGTAAGTATCAGGCCCTGTTCACATGTACGTTTGGCACTTTTCCTCCCACGTGGACCCACACGGACCCCAATATAGTCTACGGGTTTCCTAAAGGTAACCCCTTTTTTATTGCATATAGGTTTCCATTCGAGGGGTCCCTAAGTGGACTCCTCGAACAGGAACCCGAACGCAGATGTGAATCGGGCCTCAGGCTGTGTCTGGGTTTTATGGAACTCATTGTAGCGGCCATGTCTAAAGGATTCTCCACCCAGCAGTTGTTACTCTCTTCTGTGACGCACTAATGGGGGAGATTTGGTATGGAAGCTGCATTTGCCTCATGGCTGTTGCTTTAGGGTTGCTATGTCCACCAGTCAAACTTTGGTTGGGTCTGTTCAGCCAGTCTGGGGTTTGGGATTGCAGAGCCATTCAGATCTCTGTCATTGATTACCAAGGGCTCCCGGCCCAGAGACGTCTCTATGATAAACAGACAACAAACAAGCCCAGTGCAGTCTGATCCTGTAGTCATGATTCCTTCTTTCTGTCCCTCACATTTTAATAGGATAGTAAGGTATAATGGAGAGATACAACTGGGTAGGAATCAGACCAAACTAGGGTCCGCCTAGTGGCAGCACCCTCCGGACTAGGCTCATTCATTTGGGCTTAATCCGGAGCGGAAAGCCACAACATGATGCCGTGCACTGCAGCGGCATCCCATCGCAACTGCCGTGACGGAATATGCACACACGGATTTGCGTGTGAACTAAGCCTACAGTCTTATACGACATCATATCATGTGGGGTAATGTGGGAGCGGGAACAAAGGAGGGTTCGTTTTAGGCTTTCTAACTGCCTGTCTGATAAGATGTGTCTTTAGTTTGCATTTGAAGCTGTAGAAATTGGGAGTTAATCTGATTGTCCGGGGTAGAGCATTCCAGAGAAGTGGTGCAGCTCGGGAGAAGTCTTGTATACGAGCGTGGGAGGTTCTGATAATAGAGGATGTAAGTGTTAGGTTGTGAACGGAGAGCACCGGTTGGGCGGTAGACAGAGATGAGGGAAGAAATGTATGGAGGTGCGGCATTATGGAGAGCCTTGTGGAGGAGGGGGATAACTTTATATTTTATTCTATAATGAATAGGCAGCCAATGTAGTGACTGGCACAGACCTGAGGCATCGCTGTAGCGTCTAGCCTGATAGATGAGCCTGGCCGCTGCATTCAGAATAGATTGTAGAGGGGAGAGTTTAGTGAGGGGAAGACCGATTAGTAAGGAGTTACAGTAGTCAAGGCGAGAATGAATCAGAGAGACAATAAGGGCTTTTGATGTTTCGATGGTAAGGAAAGGGAAGAGCTTTTTCCTTACCTCATATAACCCTTATAACTTATTTGATTGTAATTGGTTTAACTTTCAAAAATGTGACCAGATAAGGGGTCTGACCAGTGACATAGCTGTGGAGAGTTTGTACGTCCTCATTGCATCTGGGACTTGTGGTTTTCTCCCACTGCCTCTCAAAAACTTATCAATGAGGTAAGTGGTCTCCTAGTATGAGAAAGGGGAATAAGTGAGCGACTGATGAATGGTCACATATTCTGTTCATTGCAGCAGAATAGGTTGGTGCTACATACAATACAGTGCAAAAGTTTTAGGCGGGCATGGGAAATGCTGCAAAGTAAGAAAGCTTTCAGAAATAGAAGGGTTAATAGTTTATTTTTGTCAATCAAAAAATGATTTGAATGAAGAAAAGAGAAATGTAAATCCCATCAATTATTTGGTGACCTTTGCCCTTTGGAGGAGGAGTTCCGGAAGTGATGATACAGCCCTGATCTCAATATCGTCCCGTCTGTCTGGGATGACATGAAGAGACAGACGGATTGGAGCAAGCCTACATCCAAAGAAGATCTGTGCTAAGTTCTCCAAGATGGCGGCGGGAACAACCTCCCTGCCCAGTTCTGTCAAAAACTGTCTGCAAGTATCCAAGAATAAATGATGGAAGGCAAAGGGCAAAGGTCACACCGAATATTGATAAGATTTACATTTCTCTTCTCATCTTTCACATCATTTGGTTAATTGCCAAAAATAATCTATTAACCCTTCTATTTCTGAAAGTATTCTTACTGTGCAGTATTTTTTCCGCACCTGCCTAATAATGCACTGTAGTGCCATGTTGGATTTTTAACATCCTTCCTATGGTGGCTTATAACTTTCTTCCCATTAAAAACACAAGAACACTCAGTTGAATTGAGTGTGCATGTTAGGGTATTGTCAAAGGATCCGCCATCCGCTTACAAAAAAAAGGTCACCAATTTGATATGGACACCACTTTTTTTTTTTTTTTTTTGGGGGGGGGGGTTGCTTTCATTATTCACTGTCCAGCTGTTACCTTCAGTATAGTACTGCAATACCAAATTTCTATAGCTTGTAATATATTACTACCGTCCCTATGGAGTGACGATATCCCCTTAACCCTGTCTAAGCCTCTCACCTCTACTAGATGAGTCCTCTCTACACCAAGCTGATGAGATGCAAATACATCGAAACAGCTGTCCTTGGCTGAGAAGACTGTATCTGGTATAATCCCAACATCATTGCAAACAAAGGCTTCTTAGAAGGTCGGCATTATGTTAAAGGGAGCGCGAGGTGTATTTGACTGAGGCTCTGTCTTCCTAATTACATCATGGAAGTTAGACTTGCACATTCTCAGTCAGCGCTCTCTATTGGTGTGCATACTTGAGGCACTGGCATCCTAATTACATCATGGAAGTCAGATTTGCATATTCTTCCCATGTACCTAAAAAAATAAAAAGATTAAAAAATTAGCTTTACATCACCATATTCTCACATCACTAACTTTTTTATATTTCCATCTACCAAGATGTTTCTCATTTGTGGAACAAGCAAGGGTGAACCTGAGGAGAATTATAGAAAGGCGCCCTTTCCCCCCACCTGGCCATCTTTTGTTGCATGATGGGCCCCTTCCAATTAGGACACGCCCCTCCCTTTGGCAAATCAAAAAAGTCCCCTATTTGGCCCTTCATAGTATAATCCCCCAGAGTATATGACCCCATTTTTTATGATTCCTCCCAGTATATAACCCCTTTATTACGCCACCACCACAGTATATGACCCCTTTTAATGGCCCCCCAACAATATATGCCCCCTTTTTTGCCCTCCCCACAGTATATGCCCCCTTTTTTAGGACCCACACACAGTTTATGGCTGATAACTTTTACTCACCTGTGCAGGCTCCAGTCCTTCCACTGTCTGTTAGGAGTATTTTGTGTCGTGGGTATTGGTGCACACCTTCTGACTTGCACGCGCGCACTGCTGGTAGGCAGCTTGATTTCCTGGTTGATTAGTCTGTCCTCCCATTTGCACCTGGGAGGAGTGGTCTCTACTCTGTATTTAAACCCATGCCTCCCATGGTTCTGTGCTGAGTGTCGCTTTTACAGAGCTAGGCCTTAGCAGGAGGAGTAGGTGGTTATCTTGGATAGAGGAAGTTCCGTGGTTGGTTTTTGGGAGGTTTGGGTGAACGAGTTGGTTTGTGTGTTTTCCCTTCTGTGTTCACCAATCCTACCTCTGTGTGTTATTGACTGTGTGAGTGAATTGCCTTATCCTTTGATTTCTACTCAGTTTCCCTGTGTTTGTTTCCTAGTGTAAGGTTCCTTCCCATATTGGTTTGGGGGAATCCTTTCCCACATTTTTCCTGTGTGCTGCTTGTGTTGTTAGTCAGCGCACACCCTTGTCAGTCCCTGTCAGTAGCAGCTTCACTTGTTCGTTAGGGGTGACCCCCTTTAGTCTCCAGTCCCTAGAGATCTTATAGGGCATTCCTTCTCCCACTTCCCTCTAGGCCTACGGAATCAGTGAGAGAGGAGCTGTCGGGGTCAGGCTTAGCCTGAGAACAGCCGACCCACACCCGTGAGGCAGGGACCGGGATAGCTAGTGGGAGTAGTGCAGGGCGAGATTCCCTACTGCTATTCCTTAGCCCCGTTGCAGCTACCTGGACTGACATAACAGTACACTCAGCCGAAAGAAAAAAAAAAAAAAGGAAAGGTTTGTTTGCATTATGACGGACCTGAAACAGTTGTACCAGGCGGTGCAGCAGATTTCCACTGAGATGGAGGGGATCAAGCTACGAATGGATGCCATCCAAGCTTCTGACGTATCTCAGTTACAGCAGTTGGCTCAACACACAGCCTCTCAGGTGGAGGGCATACAGAGGCAGGTGAGTAGCGCCCCTGTGGGTCAGCCTCTGGAGCCGAAAGTCAGCTTACCTGAACCCTTCCGAGGTAAGAGGTCAGATTTTTTCCGATTTCAAAAGGACTGTCTTTTGTATTTCCGGCTACGGCCGTTTTCCTCCGGTTCTGAGGTACAGAGAGTTGGGATTATTATTACTTTATTGAGAGATGATCCCCTCATCTGGGCACATTCGTTACCAGCCGACTCAGCTTGCTTACTAACTGTAGAGGCGTTTTTCTCCACAATGGGGTTACTGTATGACGACCCAGACAGGGTACGCACGGCTGAGTATAACCTACGACGTGTGGTGCAAGGGGATCACGCTATAGAGAAATATTGCACAGAGTTTCGTAGGTGGGCAGCAGAAGTACACTGGAATGACCCCGCTCTACTTAGTCAGTTTGAGACAGGGCTCTCGGACCAGGTTAAAGACCATCTAGTTTCTCACCCTGTTCCGGGAGATCTAGATGAGGCCATGCAGCTGGCAATTAGAGTTGGACGGCGCCTCCGGGAGCGTGGAGACAAGAGTCCTAGGGGGGTTAGCCCTCCTCAATTCTCTGTTTTTGGAGAGGACCCGGGGGACCAACCCATGCAGATTGGGGCCACTGTGCGAAGTGCTAGACCCAAGAGTGAAGGGTCCCGCACAGTACGCTGTTTTGTGTGTGGAGGGATGGGACATGTAGCAAGGGTATGCCCCTCCAGAGAATGGTTCGCCAAGGAGAGTAATAACCCCAGGTCTATTGAGGGTAAAGGGAGAAAACCTACTAAGGAGAGAGGTGTGTATGTTTCCTGTACTCAGACTGCCGGGTTGACCCTTGATGGATGGGTAAATGGGCAGAAGTGCCGGATTTTGGTTGATTGTGGTTCGGCAGTCAACCTTATTGACTCAGAGTTTTGTGAGCAATTAAGGGTGAGTCCTTTGGTCTTGAAGTCTCAGATACCGGTGTGGGCTATTGATAAGACCCCTCTACAGCAAGCTGTCATCTCCAAACAGGTGGAGGGTCTGGAGTTTGTTGTGGGTGGCCACAGGGAAGAGATTGACTTGTTCTTGTTGTCTAAGTTACCAGCACAAGTAGTTTTGGGGTGGCCCTGGCTGAAGCAGCATAACCCTATTATCAACTGGGAGACCGAGACAGTAGTTTCTTGGGGGCATGGGTGTAATGGTCGATGTCTGCCCATATCTGTTATGTCTTTGTCTATAGACAATTTGCCTCAAGAAATATGTGAGTTCAGGGAGGTCTTTGAGGAAAGGGCAGCCAAGACATTACCACCACATCGCACCTATGATTGCTCGATTAAATTTATACCAAATGCAGTGCTACCCAAGACAAGGTTGTACAATCTCACTATTCCGGAGAGGGAGGCGCTCAAGGAGTATATTGAGGGGAGTCTAGAGGTGGGGCATATTCGCCCATCTAAGTCCCCAGTAGCAGTGGGGTTTTTCTTTGTAAAGAAGAAAGATGGAGGGTTGCGCCCTTGTTTGGATTTTAGGGAGATTAATAAAATCACTGTGCGGAATCCCTATCCCATCCCGTTGATCTCAGATCTATTCAGCCAGATTACGGGAGCTCGCTGGTTTAGTAAAATAGATTTACGTGGGGCGTATAACTTGCTGAGAATCAAGAAGGGGGATGAGTGGAAAACAGCGTTTAACACACCCCTAGGACACTTTGAGAGTCTGGTGATGCCTTTTGGTCTAACCAATGCGCCCGCGTTTTTTCAGAATTTTATTAATGATGTACTAAGTGCCGTCATAGGGAGGGGGGTTGTGGTCTATCTGGACGATATACTCATTTACACCCCGGATTTGGAGACTCATTGGGAGAGAGTGAGAGAGGTTTTAGATCTCCTGAGGGTTAACCAATTAAGTGCTAAGCTGGAGAAATGTGTGTTCGCGGTCAATAAATTATGTTTCCTTGGCTATATCCTATCGGAAAAGGGATTCGAGATGGACCCTGAGAAGGTCAGGGCAGTCTTGGAGTGGCCGCGACCTGAGAACCTAAAGGCGGTCCAACGGTTCTTGGGATTCTCCAACTATTATCGCCAGTTTATTAAGGGATTTTCTGAGGTTGTGAAACCCATCTCGGACTTGACTAAGAAGGGGGCTGACTGTGCTAAGTGGTCGCCTGAGGCGCTAGCCGCGTTTGAAGAATTGAAGAAGCGATTCTCGTCCGCTCCCATTTTGAGACAGCCGGATGAGAGGTTGGCCTTCTGAGTGGAGGTGGCTGCCTCCTCGGTGGGGGTGGGAGCAGTACTTTCTCAGGAGTTCGAGGAGGGTACGCATCCCTGTGCCTTCTTTTCTAAGAAATTCTCTGCCTCTGAACGGAATTATGACATCGGAGATAGGGAACTACTGGCAATAAAACTAGCGTTCGAACATTGGCGTCATTTCCTGGAGGGGGCCAGAAGGCCAGTCCAGGTATTTACTGATCACAAGAATTTGGTTTATCTTGGGTCGGCGAAGAGATTAAATGCACGGCAGGCCAGATGGGCTCTATTTTTTGCGCGGTTCCACTTTACCGTGACTTATGTGCCGGGTTCGAAGAATGTTAAGGCTGATGCTTTATCCCGGTATATGTCGACCGAGGAGGAACGAGAGGCGCCTGCCACTATTCTTGGGGATGGAGTGGTGGTAGCAGTATTGGGCGCGAAATTGGAGAAGGCCTTGATCGAAGCGCAACACGCTGCACCTTCCAAGATACCTAGAAACAAGCTGTTTGTCCCAACTACTCTCCGACAAAGTCTCCTGAGGGAGTGTCACGAGTCGGTTCTTGCTGGTCACCCGGGGGTTTCAGAGACCATGAGATTGGTGTCTAGGAATTTTTGGTGGCCAGGGTGGAGTAAGGATGTCTTGCAGTTTGTTCAAAATTGTTCGGTCTGTGCAAGAGCCAAGGCGTTGCATACCCGTCCCCACGGTCTTCTACATCCATTGGAACCTCCTAAGGCACCTTGGACTCATCTGTCTATGGATTTCATCACGGGCCTTCCGGTGTCTAAGGGTTTCACGGTCATTTGGGTAGTCGTTGACCGCTTCACGAAAATGTGCCATTTGATCCCGTTTTCCAGGCTGCCATGTGCCAAGACACTATCAGAGGCATTTATTAAAGAAATTGTAAGGTTGCATGGTCTTCCTGAGGAGATCGTTTCGGACAGGGGTCCGCAATTTGTGGCTAAATTCTGGCGGGCTTTTTGCAGCAGGTTGGGAGTTACACTGTCGTTTTCCTCCGGGTTTTACCCGGAGTCTAACGGGCAAACAGAGAGGAAGAATCAGGATGTGGAACAGTTTTTGAGGTGTTTTGTTCGAGAGAATCAGAATAATTGGGCTGACTTTCTTCCCCTGGCAGAATTTTCCCTAAACAACCATGATTCCAACGCCACAGGTACCACACCTTTTTTTGCTCCGGTGGTAGACATCCTGTTTTCGGAGTATTTTCTTCCATTTCTTCCCCAGTTCCGGAGGAGGAGCTATTTTCTAAAAAGCTGCAAGGGGTATGGTCCCGTATCCGAGAGAATCTGGTGCGGGCGTCGCACCAGGCTAAGGTCCAGGCGGATAGGAAGAGAGGAGAGTTGCAGTTCTTCCCTGGTGAGATGGTTTGGTTGTCCACCAAGAATATCAGGTTGAAGGTTCCTAGCAAGAAGCTGGGTCCCAGGTTTGTGGGTCCTTTTAAGATCATCAAGATGGTAAATGAAGTGGCGGCGCAGCTGCAACTACCTAAAAGGTGGAAGATAAACCGGGTGTTCCATGTCTCCTTGTTAAAGAAGGCCAAGAAGGGAACGTCTCCAGTTAAGGTTCCACCAGTTTCTGAGTCCGGGGAGTATGAGATATCCCGAGTTCTGGATAGCAAATATGTTCGGGGGAAGCTACGGTATCTGGTGGCATGGAAGGGATACGGTTCTGAGGATAATTCTTGGGTTCTGGAGTCGGATATGTCAGCTCCCAGACTCGTGGAGAAATTCCACAAGGAGTTCCCGAAGAAGGATGCTCCTAGAGAATCCGGAGTCTTCTCCTTGAGGGGAGGATCCTGTTAGGAGTATTTTGTGTCGTGGGTATTGGTGCACACCTTCTGACTTGCACGCGCGCACTGCTGGTAGGCAGCTTTATTTCCTGGTTGATTAGTCTGTCCTCCCATTTGCACCTGGGAGGAGTGGTCTCTACTCTGTATTTAAACCCATGCCTCCCATGGTTCTGTGCTGAGTGTCGCTTTTACAGAGCTAGGCCTTAGCAGGAGGAGTAGGTGGTTATCTGGGATAGAGGAAGTTCCGTGGTTGGTTTTTGGGAGGTTTGGGTGAACGAGTTGGTTTGTGTGTTTTCCCTTCTGTGTTCACCAATCCTCCCTCTGTGTATAATTGACTGTGTGAGTGAATTGCCTTATCCTTTTGATTTCTACTCAGTTTCCCTGTGTCTGTTTCCTAGTGTATGGTTCCTTCCCATATTGGTTTGGAGGAATCCTTTCCCACATTTTTCCTGTGTGCTGCTTGTGTTGTTAGTCAGCGCACACCCTTGTCAGTCCCTGTCAGTAGCAGCTTCACTTGTTCGTTAGGGGTGACCCCCTTTTAGTCTCCAGTCCCTAGAGATCTTATAGGGCACTCCTTCTCCCACTTCCCTCTAGGCCTACGGTGTCAGTGAGAGAGGAGCTGTCGGGGTCAGGCTTAGCCTGAGAACAGCCGACCCACACCCGTGAGGCAGGGACCGGGATAGCTAGTGGGAGTAGTGCAGGGCGAGATTTCCTACTGCTATTCCTTAGCCCCGTTGCAGCTACCTGGACTGACATAACACTGTCATCTCCAGTGCACTGTAGCCGATATTTTTTTTTTTCCAAATTTCAATTTTATTTTATTTAACTGTTTCTAACTCATTATTAGCCCCCCTAGGGGGTTTGCACATGTTCCTTGAATATCTGAGAGCAGGTGAAGGAAAGACTTTCAAAACACAGGAGGTTTGCTGAGGAGAATTCCAGTTTGCTGCACCATAGCTAATAAGAGGAAGTCAAGAGCACGTGTTATTAAGGTGTCCCACCAACCCCAACTCTTTGTCTCATTCAATAGGCGCTGCTCCACTGATTCTGGCACAGTTGGAATTTTTTCTCTAGCCCCCGCCATTCCTGAGCTATCATTGCTGTTAGTTTCAGCACAATTATACTTCCTGATTTCAAGTGGGCGGTCCTTGATTTACTGTCCTGGTCTAAGACCGCCCACCAGACATTAGGTAGCATAATTGTGCTGAAACTAACAGAAATTATTGCTTGGGAATGGTGGGGGCTAGAGAAAAAATTCCAACTGCATTGGAATTAGTGGAGCGGAAACTATTGAAGGGTGGAGATAGTGGAGGTGGTTAAAGGTCTCCTTTAATTATAGAAATGGGGTCCCAGGATGTTCTTTGACTTTAAGGATTTAATTAATAAGCTTAATGAGAGGAACTGCCCGCTGTCTATCATCTCACTTTTGCGTCTCTTGAACCGAAAAAGTGGAAATGAAATCACATGACAGGAGCTTTTATGGCTTCCCTTTGATATTGCTACAAGACCATCTCTGCATAGCGTGAAATGGAAACTCATGAAGGAACTGATACAGAAAAGAGGAAATTAAGAGAAATTTCTACAACGCGATCAGACACAACACACATAAAACTGAAGAATACAAAGGATAAACACACAAGTAAACTAACCATATTTAGAAACACAAAGGAGAATTATAGAGAAAATACTGGGAACTACCAAAACGCAACCGCTAAGATTGCTGATCTCAATCTCCAAAGGAAAATGAGACTTGGCAGCGGATTGTTTTCTATGGCCGGCAGCTCCACTTCTCCTTTGTACCAGTTACGGTCAATTTCCCCTATTACCTTAAGGGACCCCTAAGGTTTTAGGCTCCGTTTCCACAGAGAAACGAGCCGCGCATTCAGACACATATACACGTGTCAGATCCCATTCACTTCAATGTGTGCCGGCTTACGGGCGCTACACATTGAAATCAATGGGTTAAAAAGCCTCCTATTGAGGAGGAACGGAGCCTTAGAGTATGGTGCAGCTGTTTCCTCTATACACCCTCAAGTTCTGCCCCTGGCCCCCAGTGCAAAATATGTAAAAGGGTTCCCAAGTATATATGTATATAGCTCTTGGGCCCAGGTGCAACTGCACTTTCTGTACCCTCTCAAGCTATAACTCTGGAAAAGCCCAATAACATCTGATTGGTGTTGTCATCCTAAGCATTTTGGTATTTTGTTTACCCAAATCTGTTCAGCCATTCCAAAGAAATGAGTCCTTTTAGTGGTAATGCTTGACATACAGCACACAGAGACCCCGCCCCCGAGGAACCACAAGTTACCGTGTACTTGGCTAGTAGACCATAGTTTGCATCAACACTAAAAGGGTTTATATCTTTGGAACGGCTGAATAGATTTGGAAGAGTAAAATTCCAAAATGCTGAGGGTGATGTGTGTCACTGGGCCTTTCACTATGGCATGGCCTGTTACCATGCTGGGGTCTGGTGACATGCCGCAACCCAGATGGAGGGAACCAGAGGATGGGAGTAGTAGTGGTGGAAACAGGCAGGACTCCTTCTCTCCTCCTGGCACTGTGTCTGTAAACTCAACAGCTTAACTCTCTGTCTCAGTGCTGTCTTTAGGTAAGCCTTGGGCTTGAATAGTCTCCCTCAGGGGCTGTATAGAGAACTGCAAGGCTCAATGCAATAAAGCCAACTCTCTCTGTCACCACAAACTACTAATTGAGGCCCCAATGGTTTCCTGGAGACCAAAAGTCTACCAGACCCCACCCAGTGACCTGTAATAGGCCAGAGCTGTACCAAATATGGGGGAAATCAGACAGTAGGGGAATACAAAGGGGAAAGCTGCAAACAACAAGTACATGAAACATAACGACAAGTCAACATACCAAGAGACACAAAGACAAGCACAATAAAGGCAGGATCCATTTGGGATGCTGCAGCCACACTCCCTTTATAGAGGACCTTTCACCACTTTTGGGCACATGCAGTGTTATATACTGCTGGAAAGCTGACAGTGCGCTGAATTCAGCGCACTGTCGGCTTTCCCGATCTGTGCCCGGTGTACAGAGCTTACAGTGCCGGTTATGGTCAGAAGGGCGTTTCTGACCATTAGCCAGAGACGTCCTTGTGCCTCGCGGCGCCTATCGCGCTGTGCTGTGGAGCCGGGAGGAACGCCCCCTCCCTCTGCTCACACAGCTCGTCCATAGACGAGTATTATCAGGAGCGGGAGGGGGGAGTTCCTCCCCGCTCCACAGCACAGCGTGATTGGCGCCGCGAGGCAGAAGGACGTTCCTGGCTAACTGTCAGAAACGCCCTTCTGACCATAACCGGCACTGTAAGCTCTGTACACCGGGCACAGATCGGGAAAGCCGACAGTGCGCTGAATTCAGCGCACTGTCAGCTTTCCAGCAGTATATAACACTGCATGTGCCCAAAAGTGGTGAAAGGTCCTCTTTAAATGTTCTTCGAGCTGTCTGCCTATGTTTTATTTCCAACTGGACAACCCTATTGAAGAGTGGTTGTTAGGAAGAATTTCCCTAGCAATCCGACTGGTTAGTTCATTGCTAGATTGGTACTATGTTGCCAGTGGGGGGAAAAAGGGAGCTCGGCCTGGTAGCCATCGTATCATGACTTAAACCGGGATTTTGTGGATTGGTGCCAGTGGAACCAGCTCAGGATTAATGCTGGGAAGACCAAGGAGATGGTGGTGGACTTTAGTAAACGGAGAGGTGCTCCAACCCTGGTGGAGATCCAGGGGACATGCATTGAGATAGTCAGGACCTATAAGTATCTGGGTGTGCTCCTCAATAATAAACTAGACTGGGCTGATCACCTGGAGGCGCTGCACAGAAAGGGCCACAGCAGACTCTACCTGCTCAGGAGGCTGAGGGCCTTCGGAGTCCAGAGGACACTTCTTAGGGCCTTCTTCAACTCTGTGGTTGCTTCAGCCATCTTTTTCGGTGTGTCCTGCTGGGGGAGCAGTATATCAACCAGGGACAGAAATAGACTTGACAGGCTAGTTAGAAGGGCCAGCTCTGTCCTGGGGAGCCCCCTGGACCCAGTACATGTGGTGGGTGACAGAAGGATACTGTCCGTGGTGACCTCCATGCTGGAGAACAAATCCCACCCCATGTATGAGACCTTGATGGCACTTGGCAGCACTGTAAGTGACCGACTGCTTCACCCCAAGTGAGAAGGAGCTATCGCAAGTCCTTCCTTCCAACCGCGACCAGGCTGTATAATCTACATCAGACCAAGCGAAGATCACTCCGCACAGAGAACTAAATTATCCTGAAGTCTTTCTTTCCATTTTTCTTTAGCTGCTACGACTCCTAGTATTTTATCTCCTATCTGCTATTCTCAGCTTATGTCTCCTTCTGTAATATATTACTGTTATTATCTTGTATCCGTTTTATCTATGTTGCCGTAACACACTGAAATTTCCCCATGGTGGGACTATTAAAGGATTATCTTATCTTATCTCTTATCTTATCATGCCATTTTTCACCATGGCTTCTAGTAAAAAAGTAGTAATAATATTTGTAGATGGACAACCTAACTGACTGCTGATGAAGGAGTAGGAGGGAGCCTTAGCCCATATTTCGCAGCACTGTATACAAATTATCATGACTCAGTTCCTGTTCCCAGTGGGGATCACGATATCATTTCTAATTTCAAATGAAGTCATTATCCAGTTTTTGGAATGTGGAAGGAAAGATACAGTAAGAACATAATAATGACACGCAAGTCTGGGGAGAACATGCTGATGATGTCATCGGTAGGTCCCAGGAGTCCTGTGGTACAAGGCAACATTGCTAACCACTGAGCATCAGAGGGTTTGTAAGGTTTCATGGTCATGCATGGGGCTGATTTGGTGGCAGAGGTTGCTACTGACTGTACTTGCAAAATCTCCAAGAAGCTCGCAAAATAGTGTGCAGAATAATGAGTGCAGCTCTGGAGTATAATACTGGATGTAACTCAGGATCAGTACAGGATAAGTAATGTAATGTATGTACATAGTGACTGTACCAGCAGAATAGTGAGCGCAGCTCTGGAGTATAATACAGGATGTAACTCAGGATCAGTACAGGATAAGTAATGTAATGTATGTACACAGTGACTGTACCAGCAGAATAGTGAGCACAGCTCTGGAGTATAATACAGGATATAACTCAGGATCAGTACAGGATAAGTAATGTCATGTATGTACACAGTGACTGTACCAGCAGAATAGTGAGTGCAGCTCTGGAATATAATACAGGATGTAACTCAGGATCAGTACAGGATAAGTAATGTAATGTATGTACACAGTGACTGTACCAGCAGAATAGTGAGTGCAGCTCTGGAATATAATACAGGATGTAACTCAGGATCAGTACAGGATAAGTAATGTAATGTATGTACACAGTGACTGCACCAGCAGAATAGTGAGTGCAGCTCTGGAGTATAATACTGGATGTAACTCAGGATCAGTACAGGATAAGTAATGTAATGTATGTACATAGTGACTGTACCAGCAGAATAGTGAGCGCAGCTCTGGAGTATAATACAGGATGTAACTCAGGATCAGTACAGGATAAGTAATGTAATGTATGTACACAGTGACTGTACCAGCAGAATAGTGAGCACAGCTCTGGAGTATAATACAGGATATAACTCAGGATCAGTACAGGATAAGTAATGTCATGTATGTACACAGTGACTGTACCAGCAGAATAGTGAGTGCAGCTCTGGAATATAATACAGGATGTAACTCAGGATCAGTACAGGATAAGTAATGTAATGTATGTACACAGTGACTGTACCAGCAGAATAGTGAGTGCAGCTCTGGAATATAATACAGGATGTAACTCAGGATCAGTACAGGATAAGTAATGTAATGTATGTACACAGTGACTGCACCAGCAGAATAGTGAGTGCAGCTCTGGAGTATAATACTGGATGTAACTCAGGATCAGTACAGGATAAGTAATGTAATGTATGTACACAGTGACTGCACCAGCAGAATAGTGAGTGCAGCTCTGGAGTATAATACAGGATGTAACTCAGGATCAGTACAGGATAAGTAATATAATGTATATACACAGTGACAGTACCAGCAGAATAGTGAGTGCAGCTCTGGAGTATAATACAGGATGTAACTCAGGATCAGTACAGGATAAGTAATGTAATGTGTGTACACAATGACTACACCAGCAGAATAGTGAGCGCAGCTCTGGAGTATAATACAGGATGTAACTCAGGATCAGTACAGGATAAGTAATGTAATGTATGTACACAGTGACTGTACCAGCAGAATAGTGAGTGCAGCTCTGGAATATAATACAGGATGTAACTCAGGATCAGTACAGGATAAGTAATGTAATGTATGTACACAGTGAGTGTACAGCAGAATAGTGAGCGCAGCTCTGGAGTATAATACAGGATGTAACTCAGGATCAGTACAGGATAAGTAATGTAATGTATGTACACAGTGACTGTACCAGCAGAATAGTGAGCACAGCTCTGAAGTATAATACAGGATGTAACTCAGGATCAGTACAGGATAAGTAATGTAATGTATGTACACAGTGACTGCACCAGCAGAATAGTGAGCGCAGCTCTGGAGTATAATACAGGATGTAACGCAGGATCAGTACAGGATAAGTAATGTAATGTATGTACATAGTGACTGTACCAGCAGAATAGTGAGCGCAGCTCTGGAGTATAATACAGGATGTAACTCAGGATCAGTACAGGATAAGTAATGTAATGTATGTACACAGTGACTGTACCAGCAGAATAGTGAGCGCAGCTCTGGAGTATAATACAGGATGTAACTCAGGATCAGTACAGGATAAGTAATGTAATGTATGTATACAGTGACTGCACCAGCAGAATAGTGAGCACAGCTCTGGAGTATAATACAGGATGTAACTCAGGATCAGTACAGGATAAGTAATGTAATGTGTGTACACAATGACTACACCAGCAGAATAGTGAGCGCAGCTCTGGAGTATAATACAGGATGTAACTCAGGATCAGTACAGGATAAGTAATGTAATGTATGTACACAGTGACTGTACCAGCAGAATAGTGAGCGCAGCTCTGGAGTATAATACAGGATGTAACTCAGGATCAGTACAGGATAAGTAATGTAATGTATGTACACAGTGAGTGTACCAGCAGAATAGTGAGCGCAGCTCTGGAGTATAATACAGGATGTAACTCAGGATCAGTACAGGATAAGTAATGTAATGTATGTATACAGTGACTGCACCAGCAGAATAGTGAGCACAGCTCTGGAGTATAATACAGGATGTAACTCAGGATCAGTACAGGATAAGTAATGTAATGTGTGTACACAATGACTACACCAGCAGAATAGTGAGCACAGCTCTGGAGTATAATACAGGATGTAACTCAGGATCAGTACAGGATAATTAATGTAATGTATGTACACAGTGACTGTACCAGCAGAATAGTGAGCGCAGCTCTGGAGTATAATACAGGATGTAACGCAGGATCAGTACAGGATAAGTAATGTAATGTATGTATACAGTGACTGCACCAGCAGAATAGTGAGTGCAGCTCTGGAATATAATACAGGATGTAACTCAGGATCAGTACAGGATAAGTAATGTAATGTATGTACACAGTGAGTGTACCAGCAGAATAGTGAGCGCAGCTCTGGAGTATAATACAGGATGTAACTCAGGATCAGTACAGGATAAGTAATGTAATGTATGTACACAGTGACTGTACCAGCAGAATAGTGAGTGCAGCTCTGGAATATAATACAGGATGTAACTCAGGATCAGTACAGGATAAGTAATGTAATGTATGTACACAGTGACTGCACCAGCAGAATAGTGAGCGCAGCTCTGGAGTATAATACAGGATAAGTAATGTAATGTATGTATACAGTGACTGTACCAACAGAATAGTGAGCACAGCTCTGAAGTATAATACAGGATGTAACGCAGGATCAGTACAGGATAAGTAATGTAATGTATGTACACAGTGACTGTACCAGCAGAATAGTGAGCGCAGCTCTGGATATAACGCAGGATTAGTACAGGATAAGTAATGCAGCAGAATAGTGATGCTCCTTCAGTTGTGACCAAACTTGTGAAATTGGAGTCCTGGAGTCAGAGTTGGAGTAGAGAACAATTTTGGTTGGTGTCGATATCGAAAAAAAGTTACTGACTTCAACTTCAGCTTCAAAATGAAATGCTTATTATTTTTACATTTTATTCTAAATTATGTTAATTATATTATATAAACATTAATATTTATATTAATTCATATTAATTGTTTGCTACCTATTAACTTTCATAAAAATCAATCAACTGGCGTTGTAATAAAATAAACAATCTTTGCTTTGTCTTCTGGACATTAGCCTTTTGTGACGGAGTTGGTTCAGGAGTCAGAGTCAGGCTGTGGCAAGATGGAGGAGTTGGAGTCGGAGGTTCGTCCTACCCTGTTGGTGACATAGGATCACCCTGTCACTATTAGAATTGTCTTATACTAGACACCATTGTTTGCTTCGATAGAAGGCCCCTTAGTTTTACCTCTACATTACATAACTTCTGCAGTGTCCACTAGAGGGCACTACATGCCACAGGCCTTTTTAAAAAAAATAAAAAAAAATTTCCAAATTATACATTTAGTGGTCATTACTGAAGAGTCTAATAATTAGAAAAAACAAAATAATTATCTATAATGTAAGAAGACGGTATTATTTACAGATAAAGCCAATGGCACCCGAGGGACATTTATAAGAAAGTGCTGCGTAATGAGCTTCAGATTAACGGGACCTTAATGCCCGATATACCAGAGGAAATAGACTTGAGAATGATCATTCCAGGTCATTGTCTACAATGTCATTACCGCAGCAATTAACCTTTATCTTTCAATTGCGTATAAATACATCATTGGTCCCTGATGTATACACGTGTATAAGTCATGGCCCACATGCGCTCCGGAGGAAAATGTCACCATAACTAGGTAAAAAGTACAAACAGAGACCAAAGGAGATCTCAGGGACTCAGTAAGATAGGGCATGATGTCTGAACGGTGCGATACCACTGCAATCACCCCACAAAACAGCTAAATGGGGCATGACGCTCACTTGAAAGAGGACCTCTCACCAGATCTGAGAAGCCCAATGACATCATCTGATCGGCGCTGTCACCCTGAGCATTTTGGTGTTTTGTTTATCCGAATTCATTCAGCCGTTCCAAAGCTATAAGCCCTGTTAGCGTTATTACACACTGGGGGTGTATTAGGCAAAAGGGTGGTAACACTACATGGCATACAGACAGGGGTTTGTCATTTAGAAAGGCCCCAAGCCAAATTATGTCTGGATGCCACCCCTTATCAAAATCTTTAGGCCTCATCCCCACCCATTTGCAAGTAAAAAAATACCCTGTTATTGACTCCACCCAGAGTAACTCCTCCTTTTTTGACCCCACATCATATTTACCACTTAACTGGCCCCCACACAGTATATTCTCAACTGACCCTAAAATAGTATATTGCCCGGATTTATGGCTGCACATAATATAATGCCCCTTTACTGGCTCTCACATAGTACAGTATATTGCCCCTTTAATTGACCCCTACACAGTACATTGTACCTTTTTATGGCAACCACATGGTACATTGCCCCCTTTACTGACCCTCCCATGATACATTGCCACCTTATATGGCTCCCACACAGTATATGTATGGCTCTTGGGGTAGGCTATTCTACAGATTCACTGTCCTTACTGTATAAAACCTGCTTCTGGTTAGGCCATTCCACAGATTCACAGTCCTTACAGTATAGAACCAGCTCCTGGGGTAGGCTATTCCACAGATTCACAGTCCTTACAGTATAGAACCAGCTCCTGGGGTAGGCTATTCTACAGATTCACTGTCCTTACTGTATAAAACCAACTCCTGGTTAAGCTATTCCACAGATTCACAGTCCTTAGAGTGTAGAACCAGCTCCTGGGGCAGGCTATTCCACAGATTTACAGTCCTTACAATAGATAACTGGCTCCTGGGGTAGGCTATTCTACAGATTCACTGTCCTTACTGTATAAAACCAACTCCTGGTTAAGCTATTCCACAGATTCACAGTCCTTAAAGTGAAAAAGCCTTGTTGGCTCTTGAGATTAAACCTTTTTTTTCTCCAGATGGAGAGAGTGCCCCTTGTCTTTGGACTGCATTACAGTTCACCCCAAGTAGGACATGGTCAGGGACACTGTAACTTTCAATGGCTCTAAATCTTGCTTTAGGAGGAGAAAATTATTTTATTATTCTCCTGTCACTTCAGATAACCCCAGGGGAGGGGGCAACAGGATATCACCCTCTCCCATTATCAATAAGAAGCATACTTGCCATTTAACCCGTTATACGCTGCCCGCCGCACCCGCCTCATTTACAGAAAAAAAGGAAAAATTGATTTTTTTTTTTTATTCTTACTGCTTAATGTAAAATAACAAACACACAATTCGTTTGGCCACATCCGTAACAACCCCTACGATTAGCGTGTTATTAATTCAGAGGACAGAATTACTGTTTTCTGATCATCTCATGTCTCAAAAACAAAAAGCAATAAAAACTGATCAAAAATGTTTATGTACCCAGATAATGTACGGGGTGTATTGGGAAATTAGAGAGGGATAAAATGTGACTGGTGTAAGGCTACATGTGTTCACTAAAGGGTTAAACTGTACACAAGGCAGCGGAGTCCGAAAAATTCAAAATCCGCTATAAAAAAGTGACAATTTCAGGAGAGATTTTGCAATTTTAATGTGACTGTTAGGGGTTCACCTATGATCTACAAGTACCCCCAGATCCTTCTCCAAAGGTGACTCTCCCCCCAGGATCGCTTGCGGATTATTTTTACCCAGTTCCATAACTTTATATTGGACCTCCGAAATTTCAGGGACAGAATGTCTATGCAATTCAAGCAGTGGAAAATTTGGCCCCATCAACTTCTCCATTGACTCTGCCCATTCCCATCCATTTCTCTTTGTGGCCCTACTCAGTATAACATCCCTACAGTGGCCCTGACATGGTATGGCCCCACAGTATGATGTCCCCCTCCAGTTGCCCCAACAGTTTAATGTCCCCCCTCCAGTTGCTCCCATAGAATAAAATCCCACTCAAGTTGCCCCCAAAGTTTAATGTCCCCACCCATTTGCCCCCAGAGTATAAAGTCCCTCTCCTGCTGCCTGATGAGTTGAAGTTGGGACAACCTTCCACCCACCGGGACTGGGGTACAGCACCCAGAATCTGGGACTATCCCACTGAATCTGGGACAGTTGGGAGAAATGATTATATTGCCCCCTTTTATGACCCCATATGGTACATTTCTTTCATTTTGGTCTTCAGGGGAAGGCACGTCCTATGTGTGGGCGCAAAACAATATTAGGATGTGACATTGTTTAGCATCTGTATATAGTGTGCGGCGCCCCCAGAGACCGAAGAGAAGAAGGGCTGGACAGGAGCAAAGATGGGCGAGTAAAATAGTGATAGCTACCTGTAATAATCCAACAGGTACAAATAATTGAAAGAAAGGCCATAAAGCAACCCACTGCTGCAAAATCCGCCAATCTCTGTTGACTGGTAGAGGCCTATGAGGCCTATGGAGTGTCCAGACTTGCCTTTGACCTCCAGGGGGCACTACTCAATACGTTCCTGTAACACAGCCGAGTGCTGGAAGTAATGTCTCAGTAATGTCCACTGCATTACAGCAACGTACTATAACTACACACTGAGCGCAACGTAATAGTACGATATGGAGCAGGAAGGGGTTAATATGGCCTCCCCATATAATGTTGCCATAGTAGGCCCTCACTGTATAATGTTCCTGTTAATATGGCCACCTAGAGTATAATGCCCCCTTAATATGACCCTATAGTATAACGGCCTGTTAATATGGCCAGTGCTGTATAATGTCCACTTCTTGTACCCCCACAGAAAAATCCATCAAACGGACCGATGGAGCGCTGCGCAATTTCTAGTAGTCGTATAGAAAACAGAGGTGGTCACCAATGCACAATACTCTTCCATTCACACAGGAGACCCCAGGCAGTGGGATTCCCTGCGGTGAGACCCCGGGCAGTGGGATTCCCTGCGGTGAGACCCCGGGCAGTGGGATTCCCTACGGTGAGACCCCGGGCAGTGGGATTCCCTACGGTGAGACCCCGGGCAGTGGGATTCCCTACGGTGAGACCCCTAGTGATCAGACACCACGAATAGGGGAGAAGTGCCCTTTAATAGCTGTCACGTCTTGCATGCAGGGCGCTGAGCCATTCACACATATGTACGGCAGTGTAGTAGTGGCAGAGGAGCGTGTGAGGTTTAGGAGGTTTCTAGAGAAGAGGATTTGGGTGAATTCCTGGTATGATGCATCACTACAGAGGCGTTTTCTCATCAGCTGACTTGCACACGGCCGGGCTGGAGCAGATAGCAGCCAGGGCTCTCCCTTTCAACTTTTTTTTAATTCTGGTTATCTCTCCTTCAACATTTCACCAGAACTTTCTCCCCTACTTGCAATATATGTGAGCGTTTCAAGGAAAAAGAAGTCATAGGACGCCCTGCATCTACTGCCCGGAGAAGCTACTGAGGACCAAAGGCAGAACAATTCCTAAGGTAAACACTAATGGCACAGAAGGGATCGGAGGCGATTGTGTCGCCATTATTACACCTTATAGACCGCAGTGCAATATTGCGTATTATGACGGCTAAGGTTAAAGGGTTACATATTGACCTGTCCTTAAGATACATCATCATATCTGATCGGTGGGGGTCCGACAAGAAATGGCAGCATTTGGGTGTGCGCTGGAGCCTCTTGTGTTCATTGCTGTGTACGGTATTGCGGCTCAGTCTCATTCACTTGAATGGGACTGAGCCACAAACAAGCCATGTAACAAATGAATGTGCTATCACCAGCCTGTGAATCCAAAGCGGTGTCAGTGTCACTGGCGCTCACAAACTGGAGTGACGGGTTTTTGGTACTGCAGCACTGTCCCCATTGCAGTACCCACACCTGCCATATGGCGAGCTGTACACTGGATGTAAACAGTACTGGGAGCCACGCTATCTCGATACAGCTGATCCGAGGGGTCCCGGACATCGGACCCATGCAGATCTAAAATCGAAGACTTCCTAAGGATTGGCTATCAATAGCAGAAACCGGATAACCCCTTTAATTCGTTGGTATAGCATTGTGCTTGTAGTCACTGACCGGTCAGCCCGGTACAGTTATCGGCGCCATGTCTGTGCGGCCATCACATGACCAGAACAGGATTGTATCCTCTGGTAGAGTCTCCATTCATGTTAGAAACTAATAGAAAACTGTATAATGTTTTACTATGGTCTCCGGCAGATGTCACTGGAGGAAGTCACAGTATATAGATGTATATAGCTAGTATTCAGTACAGTAGTATAATATAGGATGTGAGCGCCATCTACTGGTGGCTGCAGACAATCAGAAGTTTACCTCTACAGTTGTGTGAGAGCTGGGATTTGGAGCTATGTATCAGAGATATATAGAGTATTTTGTGGAGCAGGACATACCCCGGAACCTGAACAAATTAGAAAAAAAATCTACTTGCTCTCCAAATAACTTGCTTTCCCCCATATTCAGTGTTAGACTGCACAGATACGCCAGGTCTCAAGGCTGAGGTATACATCAACTGCAGGTGTTCTCCAAGTACGTAGTTGGTTTCTAAGCGCCCCCTAGTTGTGCCTGCAAACAGACATTTTATCCATGACCCATTTAAAGGGGTCAAATACCTTTACAATATGACTTATTCTTAAAGGGGTTGTCCAGGATATTTTAGTATTGCGGTAGGAGGACGCAATACTCACATGTCCCATAGACCTCAATGAGTCAGGTTCAGTCTACTAAATTTGTCGCACATAACAGCAACGATGTCTCCAGCAAAACTGACTTCCAAAATACCACATGGGGTAAATCCTCCATGTATGTCCCGTCCACCTTGATACATTACCCTACATGTCTCCAAATGGCTTCCCTTGGTTGGGTATAGGCAATATGGCAAGAGTAAAGCTAATTGTAGTCACTTCGTAGGCTCAGTACTCTGGACCCTCACAATATGGTTGTCTTCAGGGGCGTAACTACCGGGGTAGCGGCTGCCACAGAGCCCGTCACATTAGGGGCCCGGCGGCAGCTGCTACCGCTGCGTTTTTTTTTTTTTTCTTAGTAGGCTGTTACCGGCTGGAGTAACTCCAATCGGTAACAGGCCATATTTACTTACCGATCCTGGCTGGGGCCGGTAAGTGACGCCACGGGCCCCACAAACACTATTATTATACTCGGGGGTCTTTCCAGACCCCCGAGTATAATGATCAGACGCCCGGGAGAGGTAAGAAAACATAAAACATACGGTTACTTACCTCTCCGCGCTCCAGACAGGCATCGGACCTAGATGTGTGATGTCCCTGATGTCACTTGACCGGGACCTGCGTCCCGGGTCATGTGACGTCCGGACGTCATTGAAGATGGCCGACACCACTGAGGAGTGCAGCGGAGCCGGGGATAGGTAAGTGACAGTGTTTTTTTATGTTTGTATCCCCCCTTGATCTCTGATTATTATACTCTGGGGCCTGAAAAGACATAATACTGTGTGCAGGGGCCACTATGGGGCATAATACTGTGTGCAGGGGCCACTATGGGGCATAATATTGTGTGGAGGGGCCACTATGGGGCATAATACTGTGTGTAGGGGCCACTATGGGGCATAATATTGTGTGGAGGGGCCACTATGGGGCATTATACTGTGTGCAGGGGCCATTATGGGGCATAATACTGTGTGCAGGGGCCACTATGGGGCATAATACTGTGTGCAGGGGCCACTATGGGTCATAATACTGTGTGCAGGGGCCACTATGGGTCATAATACTGTGTGCAGGGGCCACAATGGGGCATATAGTATGTGTAGGGGCCACTATGGGGCATAATACTGTGTGTAAGGGCCACTATGGTGAATAATAGTATGTGCAGGGGCCACTATTGGGCATAATAGTCCCACCATTCCTAGTTACGCCACTAGTTGTCTTTAAAGTGACAATCTCTCATCAACACTAACAGATGTGATAGCAGGGCTTGGAAAATTTGGATAGACAATGTACTTTTATTTTGGTCAGAACTATGACACATCTGCCATTTTTACATTTTTCCCACGCTCGCCTCGGCTTAGCTGTCATCCTCTCATACGTCTCCAGTGTAGGAAGAGGCATAAACATACGGCTGACTCAGTTATTGCGGTGGAAAAAATGTTCTCATAAAGATAAAATACACTTCAGTGTAGAAAATAGCAGAAACCATTGCAGTATGATGATAAGGAACATACAAGAACAGTATATGATATACCGCCATATGACTGCTCATTGCTTATGTGTGTATATTACCTCTACCTGTATATCTGTACTTATAGGGTATTATTATATTTGTGTTTACATATGTGACATACTGTATGTATTTCTCTGTGTGGTAAGTTTTGTTTTATTATTTTAGCACTGCAGTGTTTAGCAGTATTATGTTACTGTATAACGGTATTATTTACTAATGTCCAACACTGTTATTTTATCATGGTATGGCGATATTACAGAAGTTGGGCACAAGCCATAAGAGTGGCAGCATTAAGGCAGTGCATGGTGGTATTGTTTGGCATTCCACAATACTGTTATGTTAGCACTGTATGGTAGTATCATTTGAACAGTGTATGGAAGTATTATTTTAACACTATATACTATACAAATATTCTATAGTATTTGTGTATTATTTCAACAATAGTGTCTTTTTATTTAACAATAGAGCATACTAATGGTTTTATTATGTATGCATTGTTTGGCAGTATTATGGCAATGTATAGTGGAGTTATTTAGCACTGTTATTTCAGCATTATATAACGGTATTATTTAGGCACAGCACATAATAATAGTGGTGTTAATTATGTTGTGTTTGGCACACTATGACAGTGAGTATGGCAGTATTATTTTACCACTGTGTAGCAATATTTCTTTGTATGGCAAGTGCTGAAATACTTGCAATACTATTTATGCAGTACTTGGTGGCATTTTGCCATTGCTCAGCACTATTATTTGGTACTGCATTTTGGCATTATTTGGACAGAGGGCATAAATAATAACAATATAAAATATGCTTTGTTTGGCATAATTATGGTCATGTATGGTGGCATTATTTGGCATTGCATAACACTGTTATTTTAGTACTGTATAGTGGTATTACTTTAGCACTGTATGGTGGTATTATTTTAGTACTGTATGGTGGTATTATTTTAGCACTGTATGGTAGTATTTTAGTACTGTATGGTGGTGTTATTTTAGCACTATATGGTGGAATTATTTTAGTACTGTATGGTGGTATTACCTTAGTACTGTATGGTGGTATTATTTTAGCACTATATGGTGGAATTATTTTAGTACTGTATGGTGGTATTACTTTAGTACTGTATGGTGGTATTATTTTAGCACTATATGGTGGAATTATTTTAGTACTGTATGGTGGTATTATTTTAGCACTGTATGGTAGTATTTTAGCACTGTATGGTGGTATTATTTTAGTACTGTATGGTGGTATTATTTTAGCACTGTATGGTAGTATTTTAGCACTGTATGGTGGTATTATTTTAGCACTGTATGGTGGTATTATTTTAGTACTGTATGGTGGTATTATTTTAGCACTGTATGGTGGTATTATTTTAGCACTGTGCCAATCCCCATTTTTAAAATGCTTTTATTAAAACTGGTGAAAGTGTTAATTTTCTTCAAATTTTATTTACCGATTGTAGATTTTTAAATTTTATTTTCTGTCCATGATTATGGGGGCGGCCATCTTGCTTGAGCTTCTCCTCTGCTCTGACGGCATTTAGTGATCTGCTTTACAGCATAGTCATGGTCATAGTCTGCAATAATCTGGAGCTGGAGGTCTCCACCTATTATTCTCTTGGGTCTGAAGAGACCTCAGAGTATAATAATTTGCCGCAATTCACGTTGCAGCGGCCATTTTAATTCGTTGAAGAAAAATCCCCAATTGTTCCGTGCTGAACAAAAGAATTTCCAGGCTGAAACTGGCTTGTACTGAATTGGTTCGCCCATCTCCCGATCCTGCCAGCTGTTTTCTAAGGCGGACGTCTCTGCCGCACTGTGATGTCCGGTGTCCCTCTGCTAAGGCCTCTGAGGCTGCTGATTGGCATCAGTGGTCACGTGCGGCGGGGACTTCTGTCAGAAGAAAACACCAAAGCAGCAGGACCGGACCGCGCTGGGAGATACTGGAGCACCAGGGAATGGTGAGTATTTTTTTTTCTTTCACCTTCCCCGGCTTCATATTAATAAAGTGGTTATTCTGGACAACCCCTTTAAATAAGGCTCTAGCGTGATGCGACGTGTCATTGCGCAGTCTTGCACGTTTCAGTTGCATTTCTGATAATTGTTGTGCTCTGTGCCGTGATGAAATATTGTGAGTTACACAAGAGCTTCAGTCATACAGCGAGGAAATGCTGATTCATTCCCTATCAGCATTACACAGTGAGTCAGCAGCCTGAGCCCGCACATAACTGAGTGGTGTCTGCTGGGAACCCTGCCTCATCCCAGCTGCTCCGTCTCCCCGTTCAACCTTTATTGTCATATGATTTCAGTTTGTGGTTTGCTTCTTTGCTAGATTCGGCGTTGCAGCATTAATTGTGCAGTCTGACCACACAGAGAACACGATACGCAGGAAACAGTAGCATACCGTCCTTACTCCATGTACGCCTTCCTGACAATCTCCGCACGCTAAGGCTACATGCATAAAACCGAGGGTGAAGGCCAAGTAGGGGACGGTAGTGTAATGCACTCAGGTGACCAAGTGGCTTTCATCCTCCAATGGTGCGGCCGTGCACTTGTGCTCCATTCACTGCCATGGGGTTGTGGGTACTACTGGAGGTCACAGTCCCAACAACACCATAGCAGTGAATGGAGCGCCAATTATGCAAGTGCACTGGCGCCTCATTTACAGGGAGAATTTAGGTCCCCTGTCCTCCTGATCACTGGGGGACAAGGCAATTGGGCCCCTGTGATCGGACACTTATCCCCTGTTCTGTAGATAAGGAATAAGTATCCATAATGCCACAACCCCTTTAAGCATACCTCCCAACTTTTGAAGAACTGAAAGAGGGACAAAATGTGCAGCGCGCATAGCGCGCCGCGGCAAATTTAACCCCACCCACTTTTATGTTGACTCCGCCCATTCCCATTCATTTTCCATGTGCCCCCACACAGTATAATCCTCCTACAGTCACCCGTAAATTATATGTCCCTCCTCTATCTCTCTCCCAGTTTCATATACACCCTTCATCTGCCCCCAGTTTCATGTCCCCCATCTCTACCCCCAGCTCCTTGCTTTAGTCGCGTATGTATTCAACTCAGATCTGCGGCTCAGATTCGGCTCCATCTTCTGGACTACAATAAAAAGTGCAGCACCAAGCGCAACATGGCTGCCTCTCCCTATGTCTATAGTGCGGACTCTGTAAATCGGTCACAGGAACCCCTTATTCCTGACAGATGAGGGTCTTAGAGGTGACCATATATTTATGGGATAGCAGGTGGATGTATATGTATATGGTACATGACAGAGATACCCCTTTTAGGCTCCACATAGCGGGCCTCAGCAAAAATGCACTGCGAGAAAAACCAGTGACAACGCATCATGTTTTTTTCTTGCAGCGCTTTTCACAGAAAATCTGCAGTTTTCCTCTGTGCATTTTCTGCTTCCATTATAGCTATAGGGAAACCGCCAACACTTCCGTAGGTATAGTTGACATGCTGCGATTTCCAAAACAGCAACAGTTTCGGAAATCGCAGCGTCTCCGCTGAGGATAGGATTCACTAGGAACCTATTGAACGCCGCGTTTACGCCATGTGGGGGCCCGGCCTCAAGGGGTTTTGCATACATACTTTCTCACCCAATCCGACATGACGTAGAGAGGGTTTCGAGAATAAAATATGCAAATCTATTCTCCAGGATGTAATTAGGAGAACAGTGCCTCTGTATGCCGCCCTCTAGAGGCAGACCCCTTAACATCATGCATGACTCGTTTAATGAGCCTAATAACATAATGCGGGGATTATTGCCAAACTAGTATTTCTATTCCAGCTATGGACAGCGTTAGTATCTAGTATCCCTACGCTATGCTGAGGAGATCCAACAGATGGAAACAGCGCTGTCCATAGCTGGGAATCTGTTCCTTTTGGAATATGCAAATCTGTCTTTCATGATGTGATTAGGAAGTCAGCTGCTGCCTCAGTGTTGCAAACCGATAGAGGGCGCTCACTAGAATGTGCAAGCCTCTGTCTTCCTAACTACATCAGGGAGGACAGACTTGCACATTCCAGTGAGCGCCCTCTATTGGTTTACAACACTGAGGCAGCAGCTGACTTCCTAATCACATCATGGAAGACAGATTTGCATATTCTTCCCATGGTCCTTTGCGAAGTGGAGTGCTAAAGGCTTAATAAGTCTCCACACACCTATATGGTGGTCTCTCCCCAAGGAGTAACAATATCCCCTTAACCCTTTTGGAATAGAAATACTAGTTTGGCAATAATCCCTGCATTACGTTATTAGGCTCATTAAACGAGTCATGCATGATGTTAAGGGGTCTGCCTCTAGAGGGCAGCACACAGAGGCAGTGTTCTCCTAATTACATCCTGGAGAATAGATAGATTTACATATTTTACCCAGAAATAGCTGTAAGTCTCCGTACGCCTGTGTAGGTGCACACTCTCCCTAACTAGAGATGAGCGAGTACTGTTCGGATCAGCCGATCCGAACAGCACGCACGCATTGAAATGAATGGATGCACCTGGTACTTCCGCTTTGACGCCGGCCAGCCGCTTAACCCCCCGAATGCCGGCTACGTCCATTCATTTCAATGCGAGCGTGCTGTTCGGATCGGCTGATACAAAC
This sequence comes from Leptodactylus fuscus, assembly GCF_031893055.1. Classification (NCBI taxonomy): domain Eukaryota; kingdom Metazoa; phylum Chordata; class Amphibia; order Anura; family Leptodactylidae; genus Leptodactylus; species Leptodactylus fuscus. The sequence continues at coordinate 22,541,540 of NC_134266.1, read as the reverse complement.
AGTACTCGCTCATCTCTAGTGACAACCATTTGATACCCAGTAAGTAACGCACATGTTGGGTTTCGCACGGTTTCCTTGGTATCTTCACCACACAGCACCGGTCGCTAATACCCGATGGGTGATAACTATACTGCTCGGTGCAAAATTGTGCCATGTCAAGGGTCTTATCATTGGTTTGCCCTGCTCTTCTGCTTTTACACTGTCTGTCTTATCTAATGTCAGAGTCAGAGGCATGTACTGTATAGGTGAGGTGTGTTATATAATAATACTATATCATTCTGCTGGAATTACGAGTCACAACACACACTATGAAGTCACTACTACTATGTTTGCAAACTGACTAAGTTTGACCCGCCCGGGCGCCTGTAACCTGTGACGTCACACAGCGACGTCACTCCCGGAGACATCGGCAGCTCAGGAAGCTGCTAGAAAACAAGGAAGAAGAGTCAGGACTGAGAGGAGTCTGCGTCTCCGGCTGCAGTAAGTGTGAACAGAGCCTAAGGGGAGGTGTAAGGAGAGGGGCTGCTCGGGACAGGAGGGGTAGGGGGCGCTCACGGCCCAGGTCTACAAGCGCGAGCTCTTAAAGGGGCCGCACCCCTTTTAATGTGTGTAGCATGTCTGTCCTGCTGCACCTGTGTCCTGTACAGGACTGGAGTCCTCTGTCATTAGCTTGGGGTTTATGGGGTCACATAGGGTTTATACAAACATGGATGACCCCTGTCTGTGGTCATAGTAGAGCCCCCTAATGGTCCACTCATGTCAGGGCCACGTGCGGCACACTAGTTGTGAGACTACAAGTCCCAGCATGCCCTGGCAGTCTGTGGCAGTCCTGTCAGCGTCTGACTTCTGTCTGTGCCATGTTATTGTATGGTCACGTGACACAGCGTGTGGCGGTCATGTGACAGCATGTTGTATTATGGTGACCACAATGGACGCGACCATTCAGTGGATAACTGGATCTTTAAAAAATAAAAAAATAAGGACTTGTAATACCCCTTGAAGCCTGAGCTGCACGATGGCGCTAAAAGTCAAGTATAATAGAGGATCGGTCTCCTCTCCGGACATGTCTGTTTAGTAAATACTTGTATTTCCTATCAATTGCATCTTTCTTACATCTTTGTTCTGCCTTTCCTCAGTTACTCCTCCTGGAAAGATAACAACTAGGTGTTACCAGTTCCCTTGTCAGAAAGGAGTCCCTGCACTGATTGGTCAATGACAGACCGGGGCAATGATAACATCCAATGCACACATTTCCAGGGGGCATAACAGAGGGATAGCACCATGTTAAGATGCTCCAGAATTGTTGTTTTTGGTAAAATAAACCCTCCCGGAGAGGTTTTTGCTCCTCTTTGAGTAGTACAGGTGCTGATGACAGGAACAGTTGCGGTTGCCTTGTAAGGACCTGGTGGTCATGTGACTTGAGGAATGGATGACTACAATTTGCAGTTGACCTGACGTCGCCCTCTGTAGATCACCTTGAAACCCAGAATCAATGGCTAAGAAGTCACGAGACATAAGTGGCCCAAGGAGCCGGACTCTCAATTAAAGGGACGTTTCCATTTTTATTTATTTACCTCTTTTAAAGTAAAGGCTCAAAAAATTATGCCGGCCCTCCCACGTGATCTAATGCCCCCTTAAGTGACTCAGAATGGGGTGACAAAAATGAAAGACGCCTCCTCATCAATCTCCCTGCCGCTCCCTTCGTCACACAGAAGAAATTACCCTCAGCCAATCAGTGGCCGCAGTGGTGACCCGCCTCCTCCACTGATTGGCTGAGCAGTATTTCCTGTAGGCGTGTGCATGCCTGGCGGCGATCAGACGATTATACTGTGCAGTTGTGTGATCATTGGTGTCTTGGCTCCTGCAGTTCGGGCCACGACAACACATCGGTGGGCCCCATGTAAAGGTTTCATAAATGGGGAGCCCCTGCATAGTTTAATGTTCCCTCAAGTGGCCCCTGCATGATGCCCCCGAAGTACAAGTTACACCCCCCCTTGCCCCTGTGATGGGCAGCCACTCCTATAGTTCCCAGTGCAGGTTGGCCTCAGTTCAAGCGCCCTGTCCTACTATAATATTATAAATGTGCAAGTTTGTGTGTTTTGTTCCTCAATGACACCCAAACGACTGAACGGATTGGCGTGAGATTTGACGCATACCTAGATGGCCACCGGGAAGGTAAGATAAGCTACTTCGTATACCGCTCCAGCTCCCGAACATTACCGGCGAAAGTCTGCTCCGACTCCGCTGCGGGACTCTTTCGGCTGGCCTCCAATAGGTTCGCCTCATGGGCGGAGCGATGGACAATGTGCGCTCCCCGATACGTCCGCTGAAGTCTGTGGCCGTGGCCGACAGAGAATCTGCGGCCCTGAGAAAATGGCGGCGGCTCCATTGCAACGCTGCCATGCTGATTCAACTAAGAGCTGCTCGGAAGCTTCCGTGGCTGGGAATACTGCGCCCCTGCCACGATGTCTCACACTCCCAGCTCGGGCCCGAGGCGGCTGCGCAGCCTGAATCTGCGGGACACCGCACGTACAGCGGATATGCCGGCTGGGTGTGTATACCGGTGGCGTGCAGGGTATATTGCCAGGCGCCCCACAATAGGGACACAGGAGCGGCGTTTCGGTGGCCAGGGGGCCGCGCGGGAGGACAGTTCAAGGGAGAGGGGTTTGGGAGCCCAGGAAGGGGCACAGAGCCGCGTGCCTGGGGGCCTGTGGGGGGGAGAAGAGGGCCACGCGTGGTGAATTTGGGGAGAAGAATTTCGGTGTCCAGGGAGGAGCCCAGGACCGCGGAGCAGGGGGGACGCAAAAGAGTCATTTGTGGGCCCACCCAGGAAGGGAGGGTCCCACAAGACGGCTTACGCTGGCCCGTGGCTACTACAGTGCTGCTTGGAATGGGTCCCGCAAGGGAGGAGTTGATGGTATGCCGCACAAAAGAGGGGTTTGGGAGTCAACGGGGGTCCACGGGCGCAGCCGATTCGTCCACAACAACGACCCGCGGGCAAATGCTAGTGCACCCTAAGGTTCAGTTCACACAGTGAAGTTCAGAGAGGAATTTGAGGTGGTGTTCTGGCACTGTGGAAAGCCAAAGCACAACCCAGTCTTTCTGCTGCGGGTTTACTCTCTGACCTGTCAGGATTTAGTGTCCTGAAATAAAGAAGCGCCCGCCACAGCCGCTGGAGTTTCAGAGGCAAAATCCACTGCAAATTCCTCTGTGTGAACATGGCCACATGCAGTGGATAGCCTAAAGACGTTTTCTAAGAAAAATTGATCTGCTCTGTGTCTGGTATTGCACCATTCCAGTAAAATGCAGTACTAGATTCGGCCTATGGGCAGGGGTGGCACTGTTTCTGGAGATAAAAAGGATCCTGTTTAAGTCACATGAAACTTTTTTGTTCTAGGGAAACCTGTTTTTCTACTATTTTTACGGAAAACCACACACAATGGAAACTGAGATTGTAAAGGAGCATTTTACATAAAAGTGACCCAGTAGGGTGATGTATATACAGTAGGATGCACAAACTCACCAGATGATGAAAATGGTGCACACGACACAACTCGGTAGTCAACCAGCGGGAGGGCTGTAGGCTGGGCAGTTGCATAGGGCCCTCTCTTTCTTAGGGACTCACTAGGAGCAATAGAGTAGAAGGAAATCCATTCTGCTTCGTTGTCACATCCTGTAGTCTACAGAGCGCACTTTGACTCTGGGCTGTGCCCTCAACAATGGGATTCAGGATCAGCATCTGATCCCAGGAGGGTCCAAATGTTAGGACCACCACAGATTGTGAGAATGGGGATCTACGCTCTCTTCTGCAAATGAAGCAATGGTTCCTATGTGGGATCCCTCTATGGGACTGATGAAGGTGGTTAAGTGCAGAGCCCCATCAGTCCTACAGAAGTGAATGGACCTATGCAGGTTGGGCCCCATGCAAGCAGAGGCATACGAACAGCATCTGGATTTCCTAGCCCCAACTCTTTAGAGTCCCTACATCCTAGTGACCTATAACACTATGTGACCCTGTCTCGCTGTGACTCTGCTGACTCGAGGTAGTAGGGACTCCAAAAATTATTGGTCACTAGGATACAAGGACTTCTACATTTATTGGTCACTAGGATGCAGGGACTCCTAGAAATATTGGTCACTAGGATGCAGGGACTCCAAAAATTATTGGTCACTAGGATACAAGGACTTCTACATTTATTGGTCACTAGGATGCAGGGACTCCTAGAAATATTGGTCACTAGGAAGCAGGGACTCCCAGAATTATTGGTCACTAGGATGCAGGGACTCCTACACTTATTGGTCACTAGGATGCAGGGACTCCCAGAATTATTGGTCACTAGGATGCAGGGACTCCTACAGTTATTGGTCACCAGGATGCAGGGACTCCTACAGTTATTGGTCACTAGGATGCAGGGACTCCTACAGTTATTGGTCACCAGGATGCAGGGACTCCTACAGTTATTGGTCACTAGGATGCAGGGACTCCTACAGTTATTGGTCACTAGGATGCAGGGACTCCTACACTTATTGGTCACTAGGATGCAGGGACTCCCAGAATTATTGGTCACTAGGATGCGGGGACTCCTACACTTATTGGTCACTAGGATGCAGGGACTCCTACATTTATTGGTCACTAGGATGCAGGAACTCCTACATTTATTGGTCACTAGGATGCAGGGACTCCTACAATTATTGGTCAATAGGATGCAGGGACTCCTACACTTATTAGTCACTAGGATGCAGGGACTCCTACAGTTATTGGTCACTAGGATGCAGGGACTCCTACAGTTATTGGTCACTTGGATGCAGGGACTCCTACATTTATTGGTCACTAGGATGCAGGGACTCCCAGAATTATTGGTCACCAGGATGCAGGGACTCCTACACTTATTGGTCACTAGGATGCGGGGACTCCTACATTTATTGGTCACTAGGATGCAGGGACTCCTACATTTATTGGTCACTAGGATGCAGGGACTCCTACACTTATTGGTCACTAGGATGCGGGGACTCCTACAGTTATTGGTCACTAGGATGCAGGAACTCCTACATTTATTAGTCACTAGGATGCAGGGACTCCTACACTTATTGGTCACTAGGATGCAGGGACTCCTACAGTTATTGGTCACTAGGATGCAGGGACTCCTACAGTTATTGGTCACTAGGATGCAGGGACTCCTACAGTTATTGGTCACTAGGATGCAGGGACTCCTACAGTTATTAGTCACTAGGATGCAGGGACTCCCAGAATTATTGGTCACTAGGATGCAGGGACTCCTACACTTATTGGTCACTAGGATGCAGGGACTCCCAGAATTATTGGTCACTAGGATGCAGGGACTCCTACACTTATTGGTCACTAGGATGCAGGGACTCCCAGAATTATTGGTCACTAGGATGCAGGGACTCCTACAGTTATTGGTCACCAGGATGCAGGGACTCCTACAGTTATTGGTCACTAGGATGCAGGGACTCCTACAGTTATTGGTCACCAGGATGCAGGGACTCCTACAGTTATTGGTCACTAGGATGCAGGGACTCCTACAGTTATTGGTCACTAGGATGCAGGGACTCCTACACTTATTGGTCACTAGGATGCAGGGACTCCCAGAATTATTGGTCACTAGGATGCGGGGACTCCTACACTTATTGGTCACTAGGATGCAGGGACTCCTACATTTATTGGTCACTAGGATGCAGGAACTCCTACATTTATTGGTCACTAGGATGCAGGGACTCCTACAATTATTGGTCAATAGGATGCAGGGACTCCTACACTTATTAGTCACTAGGATGCAGGGACTCCTACAGTTATTGGTCACTAGGATGCAGGGACTCCTACAGTTATTGGTCACTTGGATGCAGGGACTCCTACATTTATTGGTCACTAGGATGCAGGGACTCCCAGAATTATTGGTCACCAGGATGCAGGGACTCCTACACTTATTGGTCACTAGGATGCGGGGACTCCTACATTTATTGGTCACTAGGATGCAGGGACTCCTACATTTATTGGTCACTAGGATGCAGGGACTCCTACACTTATTGGTCACTAGGATGCGGGGACTCCTACAGTTATTGGTCACTAGGATGCAGGAACTCCTACATTTATTAGTCACTAGGATGCAGGGACTCCTACACTTATTGGTCACTAGGATGCAGGGACTCCTACAGTTATTGGTCACTAGGATGCAGGGACTCCTACAGTTATTGGTCACTAGGATGCAGGGACTCCTACAGTTATTGGTCACTAGGATGCAGGGACTCCTACAGTTATTAGTCACTAGGATGCAGGGACTCCCAGAATTATTGGTCACTAGGATGCCGGGACTCCTACACTTATTGGTCACCAGGATGCAGGGACTCCTACAGTTATTGGTCACCAGGATGCAGGGACTCCTACAGTTATTGGTCACCAGGATGCAGGGACTCCTACAGTTATTGGTCACTAGGATGCAGGGACTCCTACAGTTATTGGTCACCAGGATGCAGGGACTCCTACAGTTATTGGTCACTAGGATGCAGGGACTCCTACACTTATTGGTCACTAGGATGCAGGGACTCCTACAGTTATTAGTCACTAGGATGCAGGGACTCCCAGAATTATTGGTCACTAGGATGCAGGGACTCTCAGAATTATTGGTCACTAGGATGCCGGGACTCCTACACTTATTGGTCACCAGGATGCAGGGACTCCTACAGTTATTGGTCACCAGGATGCAGGGACTCCTACAGTTATTGGTCACCAGGATGCAGGGACTCCTACAGTTATTGGTCACTAGGATGCAGGGACTCCTACAGTTATTGGTCACTAGGATGCAGGGACTCCTACAGTTATTGGTCACTAGGATGCCGGGACTCTCAGAATTATTGGTCACTAGGATGCAGGGACTCCCAGAATTATTGGTCACTAGGATGCAGGGACTCCCAGAATTATTGGTCACCAGGATGCAGGAAGTTGAGTTGGCACTAAGAAATGTGGCCAATGCTTGCACCAGATTTTCCTTTTTCAGTATCCTCCATGTGCTTCATTCACCCAGGGACCCCCATTTTCTTGATCAAGGTGGGTCCCAACAATGGGTCCCCCAGGGATCAGACATTCAGACTGATCAGGACCCAAAGAAGATCATGGCCATGCCATGCTATTGTAGCTCCGCTCCTGACCACCCAAGTTCACCCCAAATCGATGCACGCGGCACAGGATCCCTGGATGATTTATGACATTTATTAGTCACTAGGATGCAGGGACTCCTACACTTATTGGTCACTAGGATGCAGGGACTCCTACAGTTATTGGTCACTAGGATGCAGGGACTCCTACAGTTATTGGTCACTAGGATGCAGGGACTCCTACAGTTATTGGTCACTAGGATGCAGGGACTCCTACAGTTATTAGTCACTAGGATGCAGGGACTCCCAGAATTATTGGTCACTAGGATGCAGGGACTCCTACAGTTATTGGTCACTAGGATGCAGGGACTCCCAGAATTATTGGTCACTAGGATGCCGGGACTCCTACACTTATTGGTCACCAGGATGCAGGGACTCCTACAGTTATTGGTCACCAGGATGCAGGGACTCCTACAGTTATTGGTCACCAGGATGCAGGGACTCCTACAGTTATTGGTCACTAGGATGCAGGGACTCCTACAGTTATTGGTCACCAGGATGCAGGGACTCCTACAGTTATTGGTCACTAGGATGCAGGGACTCCTACACTTATTGGTCACTAGGATGCAGGGACTCCTACAGTTATTAGTCACTAGGATGCAGGGACTCCCAGAATTATTGGTCACTAGGATGCAGGGACTCTCAGAATTATTGGTCACTAGGATGCCGGGACTCCTACACTTATTGGTCACCAGGATGCAGGGACTCCTACAGTTATTGGTCACCAGGATGCAGGGACTCCTACAGTTATTGGTCACCAGGATGCAGGGACTCCTACAGTTATTGGTCACTAGGATGCAGGGACTCCTACAGTTATTGGTCACTAGGATGCAGGGACTCCTACAGTTATTGGTCACTAGGATGCCGGGACTCTCAGAATTATTGGTCACTAGGATGCAGGGACTCCCAGAATTATTGGTCACTAGGATGCAGGGACTCCCAGAATTATTGGTCACCAGGATGCAGGAAGTTGAGTTGGCACTAAGAAATGTGGCCAATGCTTGCACCAGATTTTCCTTTTTCAGTATCCTCCATGTGCTTCATTCACCCAGGGACCCCCATTTTCTTGATCAAGGTGGGTCCCAACAATGGGTCCCCCAGGGATCAGACATTCAGACTGATCAGGACCCAAAGAAGATCATGGCCATGCCATGCTATTGTAGCTCCGCTCCTGACCACCCAAGTTCACCCCAAATCGATGCACGCGGCACAGGATCCCTGGATGACAGTGTGAACAGAGCCTTATGTTTACCGGTGTTCTCTGGTACATTTCGGGGCATATCTGTCACTCTACCGTCTTGCTTGGTTACTCTGTAAACGTTATTCCAGGAACATGTATAATTAATGTGTCCGTAAATCAGTAAATCGCGTCATAAACCTCGCCCCCTCCAGGAACCAAAAGGAAGCCCAAGCCTCGTCCGGCACGTTTACTTCTCTGGATTTTGCAAAGTTCATTGACGTTCAGTGGAAAATTAAAATACTGTCAGATTTCTGCAAGGCATGTGTATGAAGTTGGGAAATATTAGGGGTCTCCGTATCTCTAGCACCACCTGTGTGTAGGTCCAGACTTGCGGAGGCCCCAGACCCATATGTCAGGCCCCTGCTGGGTCTGTAGGGGAGGTGCTGCTTGAACGCGTGTGATTGTCGGGGGGCGGTTGTGTCAACCGTAGGGGTTGGGGTGGGCTGTTGTGACAACTGCAGAGGTAAGGGGTAATCCTAAATATAGGACTACGTTTCTTTTTGAGCCAAATTCAGGAATGGATTGAGGAGAAGGTAGACGTATAAGAGCTTCCTATATACTAACCATTCCTTTTGTAGCCATTCTGGGCTTTGACTCAAAAAACGGCAACAAAATCTGCAACAAAAAAAAGCTGCATTTCCGCAACGTGGGGCCTCAGCCTAAAGGAGTTCTCCTTGATTTCAATACTGATAACCTGTGCTTCTGATCACTCCCCTCCTCCTGTTCGCCGGAACTTCTACCTTTCACAGGCATATGTAGATCAAACCTTGCGCATGCGCAATCGACTCTGCTGCTTTGGGTTTATGCAGGGCTGATATGTGCATATCTGGGCGGCCATTTTTCGGTGGTCTGCTACACGAGCAGATTGGCGCAGTACGCTTGTGTAGCAGACTACTGGAAAATGGCTGCCCGGACATGCGCAGTCATGCGCGAGGTTTGATTTACGTGTAGCGTGGCATCCGATGCCTGTGAAAGGCAGAAGTTCCAGCGAAGAGAATGAGGGGTGGTGGAGAGTTATGACGCGGGGGGTGCTTGGAGAAATGGGGGGGGGGGGGGGACACAATAATCGTAAGTGAACTCCTTTATGTAAGATTGTTTAGGCGATCCTTGCACCTTATAGAAGGTCCCCACCATGGCTGGAGGCCAACACCGCTGTCACCACCTCTATCGATAGAGCAAGACACGTGCGGTGCTGGAAAGGGAAGGGTTAAATCTAAAAGCAAATAAACCGGTATTCCCGGCTGAGAGTTTCCATCTGTGTAACACGTACCTGACACGCCGGAAGCCTTGTGTTGTACGTGTAGCTTGCATTGCACGTGTCGCGGGTTGTTTTGTGTTACTTGTCCATCCTTGAACTTTCTGCCAGCTGTAGACACATGCCGGGTTCCCACACTCCTGGTGACGGCTACTGTACGGGCGCTGGGGCTCAGTCACAGAAGATTGAGCTTTCTTAAAGGGTATGTCCATCTTCACCACCAGTTTTGTATTAAGTGCATTATGTTATACGATATACAGCACCGTGTCTTTAGTTATTTTCATGTGTTTTGGCGGGGAGGGTTTGATATTGGAGACCTAATCTAAGAGTGTCCCATCAATACCTGACTGGTGGCATCTCTGAGGCAGACCCAGTGGCCACAGCTGATCGGTAGGCATGCCAGGATGCCCACCAATCTGATATGTATGACCAAGTATAGATCTTGAGTATCTAAGGCCTGGACAACCCCTTATGAGACTGTTCACACGGCATCGACTGCCATTCTAACTTGAGGCGTGGCGTGCATCAGGACTTGAGGTCCACGTGTGTTGCCAAACATGTGCCTTAAAGAGGACCTTTAACCATCACCACCAGTTCAAGTGCTTAATAGTTGCTGCTCCACTGTTTCCAGCTCAGTTGGAATTTTCTCTGTAGCCCCCACCATTCCTAAGTAAAAAGTGCAGGTAGTTTTGGTGTACTGTCAGGTGGGTGGAGTCAGGAAGGGGGTGTGTGACTCAGAGCTCCAATCAGGGCTCAGAATCACACCCCTCGTGGGGGCCACACGATGGCTCAGTGGTTAGCACTGCAGCCTTGCAGCGCTGGAGTCCTGGTGTTCAAATCCCACCAAGGGCGTAAAACCATCTGCAAGGAGTTCCCATCCCATATTCCAAAAAAGACATACTGATAGGGAAAAATGTACATTGTGAACTCTATGTGGGGCTCACAATCTACATTAAAAAAAAAAAAAAATCACACCCCTCGAATTCTCCCATATGCCTTGGTTCACACAGGGTTTTTATGATCCGGAACCTGAGGTGGGGGCCGCCTCAGGTTTCGGACGAAAATACGGGTAGCCTGCGACTGCATCTGGCATCCAGTCGCGCACTCCGCTCCAGATTAGGCTCAAATGAATGGGCCTAGTCAGGAGGGAGAGTCTTCAGGTGGATGTTGCGAGGCGAATCTGCCTGAAAGAATGAGCATGTCGCTTCTTTTTTCCGGGAGTCGGAACAAACGGCTCCTGGAAAAAAGAACTGACTGGTTCCCATTGATTTCAATGGGATCCGTCTTTTTGGTCAGGATTTTGAGGGGGATACGGTCTCAAAATTCTGACCAACAAATGTATAGAACATTAGTAAGAATTGTAAGGGATCGGGACTGCAGAACCAGACTACACGGAGTTTGTTGTCTGTTACCATGTGTACATGGGCATGACTAGGATCTGTGAAGAACTGATGTGCAAGGTATATAGGGCTTTACAGCAGGACTAGTGCTGAAGCCCAGGCAGTGTGAACAGAGCCATGACCAGCACCTCTAGCTGTACACTGCATTTCTAACAGGATTTTTTAATTTTTTTGGTCATGTGTTTTATTTTGCAAGTAAACATGAAGTCTTTGCCGATCACACCCGGCCCGCCACCTGAAGGAAAAATAAACTCTACGCAGGTCTGTGATGATAAAGTGTAACTTTTTTTTTCTTTTAGTGTAAAATTCCATTCCTGCTTTTTTTTTTGCATGGATGTAGATGAGTTTTTTTTTTTAATGTTATTATTTCTCTAGTTACGTCTTACAGACTAGGAGAAATCTCAGCTCTGCGGTGCGGTCTGGCACTTCCTTATTCTCAGTATGGAAAATCCCTGATGATTTCACGATAGTGGTATGGCAGGATCTCGCTGTATGAATAGGAAATGTTCAGGTAGCAGAGTAGTGACGTGTGTGCGTGTAAGTAAAGGAAGGTCCCTGTGTGTCACGTTACTGTAGCTTCCTCTCCTCCATACAACAGACATCTTCCATAAGACACAATGAATCCCGGCCACTTATCTGCAGGGGAGATGCGAAATCCTAGTGTGCTAAAGGACCTCTGATGACGTCATGACCATGTGATCGGACTCTGGTGTGGGCGGAGCTACTAGGATTTAGACTCAACCTTATCTGCAGATGTTACATACCAGTGGCTACAGGACCCAGGGGTGAACCTAGGGTTTGTGCCGCCTGAGGCAGACATCAGAAGGAGGGGTGGGGCCGAGTGGAGGGGGCGGGGCCGAGCGGAGGGAGCGTCGTTAGCAGGCAGGGAGAGGACCAGCTCTCTGCTAAGCGTGAGGGGAGGCCGCTGGAGCAGATCTGCGTCCACAGGGCCGCCCCAATCCACCGCTCACTTCCCGTGCCGGGCTGCCGAGACGGTGACGCTAAGCCAGTCCAGGACAGCTTGTCCTGGACTGGCTTAGGTCAGCAAAAATGCCGCCCTCCCCGGGGCCCCAGCATAGCGCCGCCTGAAGCGGTCGCCTCATGGGAGGTGCGGCGCTGACAGGACCTTTGATGACATCACAGTCACGTGACCTCATGACAAGCCAATCACAGAGCAGTAGCACTAAAGGACCTCCCCCTTCCAGGTCCTTCCAGTTTTCTGTGCTCCGTGGACCTTGACTCGTGTATAAGCCGAGGAGAGCTTGTGCTGAAAAAGTCGGCTTATACTCGAGTATATACAGTATATGTCTTATCAAGTTCCTAACATAATGTATGCACTGGCAAAATCTGACACCAGGTGAGAGTTGGGTCACCTCTATACACATTGAGACACATGCTCACATTGCTAAAACCATGCTTGCACGCACCCACCAGCAATCGCAATATATTGCGAGGGTTTTGGCCGCATGTACTAATGCTGTGTCAGCACGTACCCCGAGATGGTTGGCCAGTCCCATGAAAATAAGGGGTATATGCACAGGTGTGGTCAGGTCAGGCCAAACCACCGACTTCATAAGTGGCTCGAAAAGAAGCTGCAAAACTCCTACTAAGGCCCCGTTCACACAACAGAATTTGAGGTAGGCATCAGCCTTGGATTCCACTTCATTTTCCACCCCATGGCAGAATGATGATCCTTTCCACCATTGATTAGACCCGGACAGTGGACTACATGGCTGAACTGGCCACGGAAACTGCAGGAAGCTACTACTCCGATCTCTGCCTCCCATTAAGTACAATGGCAGGCAGAACCGAGACAGAATCTATCTCAAAATCTGTGTCCAATTCTGCTGTGTGAACGGGACCAAAATGAGACATTTACACCGGCTGCTTCCCATTGGAAACGATCAGATGCAAAATTTAGCCGAAGTTTGTAGTTCATTTTTGTGTCTGAATCTGCCTCGAAATCTGTTCCTAATTTCTCTGTGTGACTGTGCCTTAAGGCAAGGGCCCTACATGGTGTAAATGAGACAATTTTCCCGCGGCGGGAAGAATTCTGTCATTTTACAGTCAGAGCAAAATGGATGGGATTTTTTCCAATTTTACCCCGACTCTGACTCCACAGCCCTGTGTCACCATCTGGGTAGGACGCTGGTCAGTGTATCCTGGCCTCCAGTGATGATGGCCACCATTACACTTTGGTGGCTTGAAATAAACTGATTCTTTTGATGCGACTGGAGAATAAAACATGACCAGGGAATATAAGTATCATGTAAGTCTTCATATAGCCATTGTGTGTAATATAGAAGTCAGTAAGTACGGCTGCCATAAGTTATACTAATATTCACACTCTCCTCTAATGGAGTTGGCCTGCAATGCTCCGACATCTGCTCGGGGTTATTAATCTTGCATGCCCGTTTTGTGTGGCGCTGACTGCTGCGTCCCTTGTGGCCCTATTAGACGGGCCGACTAATGGCCATATTTCTTTTTTGGTTACTGACAACTGCACAGACTTTCATTAGTCTCTTCATAATTTATAACCGGTGGCATCACAGAGTTGCCGCCATCTTGTGCCAGTGTAATACTAACAATTTGGCCCATAAACTGCCCAGATGGCTTCCGGCCATATTTCAGATCCTCTCTCTTGATGGGTGACAGGCATGTAAAGTGAGTATGCAATATGGAAAAAGTTGATAAAATTTATTTCATAAAAGAGATTTAACATGTCTCAAACTGTTTGTTGTTTTAACACATCACGTGCCTTGTCATCCATCACTTTAGCTGATCTGCGGGGCTTTGGCTTTTGAAAATCCCAGCGATCGGCTCAAATGGCTACTAGGTGTGTGATTTCCCTGCAGCGGCCACTACAGGCGACTTGGTGTATTACACAACATCAATTTATATACCGTACTTTGCAATTCGTTTAATACTGTGCATGGCCTAGAAGTGTCCGCTAAGGGGTGAACTGTGCTTCTTTGGAGGACGTCTACTCTCAGTAGTATATGGGGATGTGGAGGAGTAGCCCTTCACCATCTGGGTAGGGTGCTGGTCAGTGTATCCTGGCCTCCAGTGATGCCCCCCCCCCCTGAAGATTCAGGGGCTTTGATATTGATGACCTATTCTTATATCTTAAATATATATTTTATACCGCATGGTGCCGGCCTTCACTTGTAGTTCAAGATTTACTTATCAATGACAAGGTGGCGCCATAACATGATGTAATGACCACATTTCTATTTTTCTTGCAGTGGTGGCGATAGTGGGAAGCATGGTAGCTGAGTCCCCTATGCAGGATGTCTTGTAATGAGAAGAAGGACGCGGATTTTTCTTACGAGTCTTCCGTTCACAGCGCAAACCTTCTGCTTCGCCTGAACAGTCAGCGGGAGCAAGGCCTGCTCTGTGATGTGACCATTGTGGTGGAAGATCAGAAATTCAGGGCACATCGCTCCGTGCTCGCTGCCTCCAGTGACTATTTCCTATCGCGTGTAGCGCAGCCCAACAATGGCGAGTTTATCCTTACCCTGCCTGAAGAGGTGAGAATGGCCGAGGAGTCATTTACATATGGTGTGGTCATTTACTGATACGGCACTTGCTTAACCACTTCAGTACCGGGCCAATTTGTGGTCCGGGACCAGACACATTTTTGGTTTATTATGTATGTGCGGTTTAGAGGGCTGTAACATTTTTCTCATACGTCTCATTCAACTAATTTCTGCTTGTTTTTTCGGGGACACATAGGGCTTTATTTTTATGTTGTCTTTATTTTCGAATGTGTTTTAATTTTTATTATATCCGGGAAAATATAAACATAATAGGAGGGAAATTGTGTCTGGTTTTCACTTTTTCTTTTTTTTAAATTTTTTATTTAATAACACAAAGTGCAACTGAAAAACTTTAGAAAATAGTTTTTCCTCTCCATTACGATAATTTTTATTTTATATCGTGTCATCCGGGGTGGGGCTATAACCTTTAATAACGACATTTTATTGGCGTATTATTTTACTTATTTTATTTTTTTACTTATTTTATTTAAAAAAAATTTAAACTTTTTTTTTATTTTATTTATTTTCTCTATTTATTTATTATTATTTTTTTCAGATGGTGTCCCCATAAGGTCACAAAAGACCTTTGGGGACATCTGATCACTTTTTTCTTTGTTAGGGAGGCTGATTTCTCCTATAACTGGGGCTGGTACATTTAGCCTCAGTTGCAGGGGGAATCCTGCCTCCTGCACCTTGTATACACAGTATACAGAGCTGATCTGGGTACTGTAAGACCCAGCAACTCTTGCAAGACACTGATCCCGGCGGATCACATGACCGCTGGGTCAGAGGGTGGCCGCATCATGGCAGTGCCCATAGCCGTGTATACAACGCTTATTGAGTGCTGCATACACAGCGATCGAGAAGGCAGGGACGGGAATAAACCTCCCCTGCCATCTCTTTGGGAGCTCCGGCTCCTGAAGTTGCTCCTGAAGTTACAGCCGCCCCCAGTATCAGCAGCTGCACGATCTTGTACCGGTACATCCTGTCAGAACAAGGCAACCACTTCCTGGACGTATAAAGTCTATGGGCGGTCCGGAAGTGGTTAAAGGGGTTTCCACACCTTTTTTTTAACCCCTAACTTTATATATTATATATTCCCCTGTCCACTCAGCCAGGTATCCGGCAGAGTCTCTGTTCAGTTCCCCCTTGTTGGGTGCATCAGCCAATCAGTGACTGTCTGGATGTCACTGCTTGGACACCGATTGGCTGAGGCATTTCTGGGCAGGTCTAAGGTCAGGAAGACCGAGGACCCGAACAGACTTTCTGCTGGCTCTCTGGTCATACAGACCACATAGAGTATGATGCACAGAAGACCAATGAGAAGAACCATTGTATGTCTCAGCAAGTCCCCATGTCTCACTCTTCACAATTTTACTTAAAGGAATTTTCCATCCCCAAATGGATTTTTATAATTTGATCTGATTTGCGTATTGCCTGGGTCATGGACCCCTACAGATCAGTTGTTGCGGCAACCTACAGGCTCCAGAAGATGATGCAGTTGATGTAGCGAGCGAGCAGAGATGCCGTATCCACTGCAAAGCAGATCTGCGTGGGGACTGGAGCATGGACCCCACAGATCAGATACTGACCATCTAAGTAATCAATATGAAAAATCCATTTGGAATGGAAAACCCTTTTAATTTCTGCATGCTTTCTTGATGCTCCTACTGCTGGCAGAGATTGACTTGCAAATGGACCATCAAAAAAAAAAAATGTGTAAATAGCCCAATAGGGTGCGATTCATCACGACTAAGGCCCGGTTCACATCTACGTTCTGGTTTCCACTCAGGAAGTCCTTCTTGGGGACCCCTCCTCGAATGGAGACCCATATGCATTAAAAAGCGGTTACCTGGAAAACCCGCGGACCCCTTAGGCTATAATGGGGTCTGTGTGGTTTCCACATGAAACATGCAGAGAGAAAGGTCCTGTATGCAGCACTTTTCTCACGG
The DNA here is from genome assembly GCF_031893055.1 of Leptodactylus fuscus. NCBI lineage: Eukaryota > Metazoa > Chordata > Amphibia > Anura > Leptodactylidae > Leptodactylus > Leptodactylus fuscus. Next base: position 22,524,984 of record NC_134266.1, on the reverse strand, counting down.
CATGTTTCATGCGGAAACCACACGGACCCAATTATAGTCTATGGGGTTCAAGGATTTCCTTAGATAACCGCTTTTTAATGCATATGGGTTTCTGTTCGGGGGTCCCCAAGTGGAAACCCGAACGCAGATGGCGATAGGATTAAACCACTAGTCCATATGGATCTGTAGGATGGTTCAGTGTCCCACATAGATCTGATAGTTTCCCTTTTTAAGACCGTGTTGTGTTTTGTTTTTTTCAGACTAAAATGCCCTTTTATTGCTCATTTTTGTGAATTGTTCTTTCAGGTAAGCGTGAAGGGTTTCGTTCCGCTCCTCCAGTTCGCTTACACCTCTAAACTTCTCGTCAATAAAGATAACTTGCTGGAAATCAAAAAGTGCGCAAAGTTACTGGACGTTCACGACATCGAAGAAACCTGCTTTGAGTTCCTAAAGTTAAAATTCTCAGACCATAAAACCGAAACGTCAGAATGTCCCAGAAAGAAGTGTTGCAAGTCATTCTGCCCGAAGGCGAGTCTTCAGCGGCAACCAGATGAAACCCAGAGAGTAGTTGTCCATGAGGTGGAGGACATCTGGAGGGAGGACTTTAATCTGAACCTCAAATGTCCAAGTGAGATCGAAAACCTATCCCCATCCCCAGAAAGTCCAAAACAGCCATGTGAAACTTTTTGCTTTTCCAGAGAGACCTCTTCCAACTTTTCCTCTCTTTGCCCCAAGTACCGGAAGTTTCAGAAAGCTTGTAGAAGCGGCAGGGTGCGATCCATCAGCACATGTTCCAGCAACCAAGAAGCTCAGAGTCCATCACCAGCACCATCCAGTGAGATGTCTGAAGGTACCAGTCAGGCCAAATTTCAGGTGGAGGACCTACAGGTAGCCAAACCTGACCTGGAACTGAGTGTTCTTCCTCCGCAGGAGGCTGAAGTCATTTATCAAACCCTTGTCTGCAACGAGGACAAAATAGTTGCCCCCGCCGTCTACCCTCCGTGTTTCCCTCTAGCACCTGGACTTCCAGACTTCAGTCCCGTGCCTTTTCCGTGTGCTTATCCGCCCTATAGGAACGTAAACTACATCGACACACCCAACACCTCCAGCCCAGCAGTCCTACCAGATAAGGGCGGCAATGAACCAAGCCACACTCGGCCAGCTGAAATCCCCAGAACCGACCCCGAGAGATCTCACCCCATTCAAGAGCGCAGCAACGTGGAGAGAGAAGTGGCCGAACATCTCGCCAAAGGTTTTTGGCCCGATGTTTACCCCGCCGAATATTCCGCTCCGCAAGAAATCAACATGGTAACGCCAAAGCAACTGCAAGAAGTGAACAACGTGGATAAGAGGTCCGAATGTCCATGGCTGGCCATCTCCATTTCCAATGAGACCCCTGAACGGACCTTCACAACGCTCAACCCAGTATCGTGCCCGTTTATTAACACCATTTCTAATGAGGCCTGTGCCAACAGTCCGGATGTCAACAGCGAGAGTATCGATAGAGGAGCGGCGCCGGAAACGTGCCCGTACGTCTGCCCCATTAACCTGGAGGAAGAATCGGAAACGGACAGCGAGGGAGATAGCGGGGAATCTTGTTCTGCTAAAGAACTGGAGTGTGAGGTAAGAGACCCTGACTTGTCTATTTTGCATGTTAGAGATAATCAGATCACTTTATGATCGGTGGGGATCTGATCTCTTGGACCTATTCCTGCCCCCCCTCCGACCCCTCTATAGATCCTAAGAATGAAGTGACTGCAGTGCTGGTTTAGTGCTCGGACCACAGAACTGATTTATCTGGTGCTGCCCCATCTATCTGCCGTGTAGGGAACTGCAGCATAACCCCATTGATATAAATGAGGTCCGTCTCCGTTCTGTGAACAGCTGATGACCGGGAGCAACACTGCAAAGACCACTAACAAGGGGGACGCAGCAGTAAACCAGCATGGCGGAGGTTTATCCTCCGGACCATTAGATGTCTTAGAGGTTGGCCCTCCGCAGGACATTACGTGATGATATTTACTACCCACATCAGCTGCAGAATGGAGTGAAATTTTGCAAGCTGAGAAACCATGTTGTCAGAATATGAAACGTAGACAAGTTTTGATGGATCCATTGAATCTAGAAAAAAACATGTAATCTACTTGCTGTCAGAATTCCCTTTATTCCCTTGTTTTTCCTAGGTGGAACCATTGTGTTCTTAGTCCCATAACTGCACTTTACATTACCGTTCAGTTGCTGTATAGGACCGATATCTGAATCGGGGCAAAAAAGATATTTTCCGCAGTACTGACACTAAGGCCGGGTTCACACGGAGTATTCTGGCTCGTCATTTGGTACGTAGATGCTATTTTGCGGCCGCCACAAAATCACGGCTGCAAAATAGGGCCGCGTGTATGGTACCGGCTCCCATTGAAAACAATGGGAGCGTATACAGCCCGCAAATCCTCCCGCGGCGTCTACGTACCAAATGACGAGCCAGAATACTCCGTGTGAACCCGACCTAAGTTCACATTAGCGCTGGATCTCTGTTGTTGGGGTTCGTCAGGGGACCAGAACAATGGAGAAGTGGACCTCCTAGAACAGTGTTACTCCTAGAGCCCGGCAGATCTCACTGACTGTAATGGGGTCTGTCGTTTTTCAACTGAAACAGGCGGAGGGAAAGGACTTCTTCTTCCTCTGCTGACTTTTGACGGAGTGTCCAATGGAGACGTAGCTGATCGTTTCTCGGATTCCCACGGGTTGTGACTTCTTGCGATCCTAGTGATTGGATCCCAAGAACAGGCTGCTCTGAGTGCATTGGTTCTGGACATGAACACTCTGTTCTGTCACTACTGTGGGACTGATGACTGTGAATTCGGTTGTCTTTGTCAGTCTCTTAGTAGTAAATGGGGCACTGTTCTTGCGTGCGCGTGAACACTCAAGTCACACCGGGGGAGCCATGAGCGGTTGGACCCCAGCAATCATACGGATCTCCTATTTTGTGGATAGGAGATAAGAGTTGTCTGCAGAAAACCCCCTTTAAATATTGTATACAACTTCTGTAGTTAACCCTTTATATCCCCGTACTCTCCTATGCGGTATGGGTCCGATACCTGGGTTCCTCATAAATCCGCTTTTTGCAGGCCAGTAATGTTGCGTTCATTTATTATTTGTCCTGTTTGCAGCTCAGTCGCATTCAAGTGCATGCAATATCAAGAGCAGCCACAATACAGTGTACGGCGCTGTGTGTGATATTGGTACGAGAGGCTGTAGCTGTGTGGTCTCTCCAGGCAGCCGATCTATGGGGTCCCAGGGATTGAACCCACACGGTTCTCATATTGATGAACTTATCCCATTATAACGCCAGTCGTTGAGGACATCTTTGTTTGCTCAGTCCCATA